>NC_057795.1:275896978-276196978 GCF_018294505.1 Triticum aestivum | reverse complement strand
CACATAAAAAGTGTGTATGCTGGACAGCCTTTGCCACATAGTTTCGTGTACCCACTGTGTGTGATGCATTCAATAACACAAACGTTAAAATTACTAATATCGTGTGCAATGGCAACGCTATAACAAACGATTTAACGGGAAAAATTGTGTGTGATGTACCTGTGAACGGAAATGTTTTCCTTGGAGCGACTGTGTGGGATGTACATACGAACGGAAACGTTTAGCGGGGACTGACTGTGTGGGATGTACTTGCGACCAGAAACAATTTCGCTGTATAATTGTATTTTTTAGCTCTATTGTACGTATTTCCGTATTTGAGCGCTCGTCGGTCGCACACGACCTCATTTTACCGAGAGTGTGTGCTAGGAGGGCATATCCCCGACGGTTTCTGGGTCGTGTGGGAAGGACCCCCCCCCCCTATCACCCACACTCACTTGGCGACGGTTCCAAATGCCATCGCGGAAAGGGGTTAAAAATTGTTTGTTTCGCGCTGACGCGTACTAGTGGAAGTACCAAGTTTGAATCAAAATCACAAACTACGGTGAAGAGCGAAGAAGGGCGGAGATGAACTCCGACGAACTAATGGCAACCCTAATGGGATCTACGGTAAAAGGAAAGGGGAAAACTCACCAGAGCTGTTGAACAGTAGAGGCGCGCGGACGGACTCTGATCAATTCAGGTTGATGCAGCGGTCGTTGTCAAGGCAGTGGCAAAGGTCAACGGCGGCGGCGGAGCTTGGGCGCTGAGGCATCGTGAGCTAGAAGACAGAGACGAGGAGGCAAGGGGGGAAAGTGAAAAGGGACCCCTGGCCCTATTTATAAGGCTGGAAGGATAAGTGGCAGCGCGGGAATCGAGGAGGTTAAAATGGATATGTGACAGCACGGACGCCTCGGTTTTCGGATGCTCATTAAGAGAGAAGGTATATTAAGATTGGGGGCTTGTGTGATATTAATGACAGGTGACGTCATGGCGGGTTACCACGATCCCAGGAGATGACGTCATGGCGGGTTACAAGATCTCGCAAGAGCAAATGAGGAAGGATTTTTTCTAAGTGTTGAAGATTGATATGAACAAGTTCACATCAACCTGGGACCTAATGTTGGGGATATAACTATTGGGTATGACCCACCTAGGAGGGGTCGGGTCATACCACTAATGGTTCATAATGACAAGGCCCGTGAAGATGTTGAAGATGGCAGTTCGTGAAGCAGGTTTACTGAAGGCCCAAGACCCAAAGGCAACTTGAGGCCCATGGGTGTAAACCTCCATATGTTAACTTGTATGTTAAGGAAAGTATAGATTCTGTCACCGAGTCGGACACGTTGTGTATGAGCCGGCCAGGACTCTGTAAACCGCCGGGCATCAGCCTATGTATATAAAGGGATGACCCGACGGCGGTTTAGGGCAAGAAAGAATAGATCGAGAGCTAGGTCAAGCGTATTCGCTCCCTGGTAATCACGCCCAAGCAATACAACCCCAAACTGGATTTGGCCTTTACCTTCACCGCAAGGGGTCGAACTAGTATAAACTCTCTGTGTCCTTTGTCCCGTTTAACCCCTTCAAGCTAACCTAGTTGCGACGGCTCCATGACTAAGTCTTTATGCTAGGACATCTGCCGTGACAATTCCACGACAGGAGTGCTAGTACGACGGAGGAGCACGAAACACGGCAGCCCAGTGCGATATGGCGATAAAAATGATCTAGTTTGCTAGTCATCGATCCCATGGAGCCGCTCATCGTTAGCACTGTTATATTCATGCCTTGCAGAGAACGTGACTTGTGCGGCGAAACACCTGAAGCAAAAGAAGTAACACAGGAGCAAAAGAAGAAGGAAGATTATCCCCCCCCCCCCAAAAAAAAAGAAGGAAGACGCACACACAAGTCTGGGGCGCTGCTCTCTACTACATGAAGGGTTGCTGGTTGTGGAGTTGTAACTGCTTCTTCATCGCCTCCATGACCTCCATCTCCTCGCGCATCTCCTCCGCCATCTTCTTCATTATGTCCATGATGTGGGATTTCTTGACGCGAGCCTTCATCATCTGTTCCACGGCTGCATTACGTACCTTGACAGCAGCCGGGTGCTCGATGCGGAGCTTCGCCAACTCCTCCTTCTATTCCATGATGAGGGCCTGCAACATCTTCATCGAGGAACTACTCTTCTCATGCAGCTTCTTCTAGCCGGTGTTCTCCTCCTTCAGCTGGTCGAGCTCGTGGCGAAGCTTTGCCTTGCCCTCCTGAAGTTGCAAGATTTCGCCGGTCGCCTTCTTATCCGAGGCAATGCTCTTCTTTAGCAGCATCACCAAGCCGACGGTAAACTCCCCCTGCTCATTGAGCTCAGCGGGCATGTTGTCGAGGCTCTCCTTCAGCAGCTCCACCAAGCCGTCGATGAACTCCGCCTGCTTATTGAGCTGATCGGGCATGTCGTTGAGGGATAACGACTCCAGCGCCGCCAGCTCGGCATGTTCGCCTCCGCGGCTAGGGCGCTCCTAGGAGCCCTCGCCTGCCCGTGAGAGACCTTTCGAGGCCTCTACGAGGTGGCGAGCCCTCTTTTTTTTCTGTGGCCTTGGTCGCCGCTGCCTTGTTACGAGTAGCACTCAACCTAGAGCTCTGCACACCGGCCATGGCAAGAACGGATGAATAAGAAAGACTTATGAGGAGGAAGGTAGAGTAATTTTCGGCTAGGTAGTTCCCCTTTTTATAACCTAGTACTAGCACTAGTACTAAAACTTGCATAGTGGGAACACGTTCAGGTTTGATATGTACTCCACTAGGTCTGAGCAGGTTTGCACTTAATTATAGCATGGTAGTAGGAGTACTACTTTGGAATGTGATGGGAACAAGCTAAAGATTAATTGATGGTTTTGGTTTCGAGGCCCGAAATAGCTCCCGATGAGTTTAGTGGAACATAAATTTCAAGTACTACTACTCAAATGCGGTCGCACAAGTCAGTGATGTAACTGGTCGTACATGTCAGACCAAGCCGATGTGTGTCCCTTCGCTGAGACGCGGGTCCGACCGACCGTCTGTTGGTGCGACTGGCCCTAAGTACTACGTGATGGAGACTTCTGCTTGTGGCTTCGGGTGATTGTCACGACCAAGCATTCAAAAACTAGTGATAAATCAATTACCATCTTTTTCCAAATGACCAAGTATTTTTACAGGAATACAATACATATAGATGGAGTGATTGTCAAGGTTGCAAACCAACATGGCATTGCAAGTTCACTGCAGCAGCAACCGAGTAGGTCACTACATCGCTGGCGGGGAAGGAGGGCAGCTCACCTCGCCTATGATACATGCCCAGCGGCGCCACCGCAGCTGGTACTGGGATTTGACTTCTCCTACCGCCCATTTGAACAGTTGCACCGGCTGCTCATGCCATTCTGCAGGCATGTGCGTTCTTTCCTCCGCAGTCGACCCCGTGAATATGATCTCTGCCATTAGCCCCAGCTTGAAATCAACACAACGCTGCCAGATGCTGACATCCCTCAGCATCTAAGTGATTATCCATGGCGGGATCTGATACGTCCATTTTGCATCATGCTTTGATATTGATATTTATTGCATTATGGGCTGTTATTACACATTATGTCACAATATTTATGCCTTTTCTCTCTTATTTTACAAGGTTTACATGAAGAGGGAGAATGCCGGCAGCTGGAATTATGGGCTGGAAAAGGAGCAAATATTAGAGACCTATTCTGCACGAATCCAAAAGTCCTGAAACTTCAGGGAGGCACTTTTTGGAATTAATAAAAGATTCTGGCGAAAGAATCAACTAGAGGGGGCCCACACCCTGGCCACGAGAGTGGGGGGCGCGCCCTACCCCCCTGGGCGCACCCCCCTATCTCGTGGGCCCCCTGGAAGGCTTCCGATGCCCATCTTTTGCTATATGAAGTCTTTTGCCCTGGAAAAAATAAGAAGGAAGCTTTCGGGACGAAGCGTCCCCGTCTCGAGGCGGAACCAATCTAGGGCTCCTGCGGAGCTGTTCTGCTAGGGAAACATCCCTCTGGGAGGGGGGAATCATCACCATCGTCATCACCATCGATCCTCTCATCGGGAGGGGGTCAATCTCCATCAACATCTTCACCAGCACCATCTCCTCTCAAACCCTAGTTCATCTCTTGTATCCGATCTCTGTCTCAAAACCTTAGATTGGTACCTGTAGGTTGCTAGTAGTGTTGATTACTCCTTGTAGTTGATGCTAGTTGGTTTATTCGGTGGAAGATTATATGTTCAGATCCTCTATGCATATTAATACCCCTCTGATTATGAACATGAATATGATTTGTGAGTAGTTACGTTTGTTCCTGAGGACATGGGAGAAGTCTTGCTATAAGTAGTCATGTGAATTTGTTATTCATTCGATATTTTGATGAGATGTATGTTGTCTTTCCTCTAGTGGTGTCATGTGAACGTCGACTACATGAAACTTCACCATTGTTTGGGCCTAGGGGAAGGCATTGGGAAGTAATAAGTAGATGATGGGTTGCTAGAGTGACAGAAGCTTAAACCCTAGTTTATGCGTTGCTTCGTAAGGGGATGATTTGGATCCATATGTTTCATGCTATGGTTAGGTTTATCTTAATTGTTCTTTCGTAGTTGCGGATGCTTGCGAGAGTGGTTAATCATAAGTGGGATGCTTGTCCAAGGAAGGGCAGCACCCAAGCACCGGTCCACCCACATATCAAGTTATCAGTGTAATGAACGCGAATCATATGAGCGTGATGAAAATTAGCTTCATGATAATTCCCATGTGTCCTCGGGAGCGTTTTCCTTTATATAAGAGTTTGTCCAGGCTTGTCCTTTGCTACAAAAAGGATTGGGCCACCTTGCTGCACCTTATTTACTTTTGTTACTTGTTACTCGTTACGAATTACCTTATCACAAAACTATCTCTTACTGATAATTTCAGTGCTTGTAGAGAATACCTTACTGAAAACTGCTTGTCATTTCCTTCTTCTCCTCGTTGGGTTCGACACTCTTACTTATCGAAAGGACCACGATAGATCCCCTATACTTGTGGGTCATCAGGATCCTCCATGGCGGGATCCGGTGGGTGAGGCGGGGAGGTGAGCGTAGGCGCTGGGAGAACCCTATGAGGCTAAGATAAAGATAGTACTACTCCACTCCGTCCATATTTAAATACAAAGGCCACCAACAGTAGCCCAGGCAAAAATTCATCATGCTGCCTGCGTCCTGGTTTGTTGGCCCTTTTTTGTGCCACTTTTTATGACATGCATAAATATTATGTTACTTAAAAATATGGTTAAAAATTGGCACAAAATACGAAGGAGACCAATGGAAGTAGCAACCCCTGATTTAACTACTTGCATGCACGCAGTGGAGTAGTAATGTCTTTCTCAACTACTTCCTCCCTCACGTCCACTCAATTTGCATGCACTGTATTAATTGGCCACAATGAAGTGAAGGACTTTACACGCGTCAAATTATCACATGGGCTGGATGTTCATACAAAAATGCGTCCCACCGTGTACCCGCGTATGCGTGCGAGGGAATGAGTGCGTGCGTGCACATCTTCGCTTCGTGCATGTACTGCCAATGTGCATGAGAGAGGGTGAGTACATTCTTCTGGAACCAGCAGCACATCACTGTGATCAATCCACACAAGGAGGTCGCGACAACGCCTCCACATGTGCCATGTGGCTTCATGAAGAAAAAGGGAGAGACATCATGTAGCGTGCCATTGGAATTCTAATTTACGTGTTTTGCACATACTGGAAGTACTAGTAAGGTACACGTGCATTGCACGCATCATATTTGGCAACCTAATTATGAATAAATACCACACCATAGCATGTAAGCTTTGAGTCATATATGCATGACGTAGACGTTCGTTTAATTCTTATAGTTCATCTCATTCAATATCAATTAGTTTTTATAAAAAAAAGTTAATCTATTTTATGATCCATGGAATTGTGCGTTGTAAAGCATAAAGTAAAAAACAAATAATGGCAATTCAACTAGAAAAAAAGTTTGGGCAGTTATGATACAAAAGATTCTAGAACAAAGGAGAAGCACTTGTATTTTGAGGTTTGTGCATTATGCTTAAGTTCAACCATGGAGTCTTCTAGATTGTACAGGTGGCAGAATCTGGTGGGGGCTGGAAGATGGTGCGAGGGGCCACATGTACAATCTAGAAGACTCCATGGTTGGACTTAAGCATAATGCACAAACCTCAAAGCACAAGCATTTCTCCTTTGTTCTAGAATCTTCCATATCATAATTGCCCAAAAAAATTCTACATGAATTGCCATTATTTATTTTTACTTTATGCTTTACAACACACAATTCCATGAATCTTAAAATAGATTAGCTTTTTTATAAAAGTAAATGATTTTGAATGAGATGAACTATAAGAATTAAACGAACATCTACATCATGCATATATGACTCAAAGCTTACATGCTATAATGTGGTATTTATTCATAATTTGGTTGCCAAATCTCATGTGTGCAATGCACGTGTACCTTACTAGTCTAAATGGTGTGTGTGTGTGTGTGTGTGTGTTGTGCGTGTTAAACACATTGTTCATAGTATCATACATGGTTTAGATTCTGAACATCTAGCTAGAGCATACATGTACTATAATTTGAATTCAACATAAAATGGATACATATATTTGAATTTGAGATCGTATGTACATGTATTCGTATTTATATAAGAATTTACTACTCTTATATTCATGTCATGTGTTGTGAAGATAATATTTAGATGGTTGTATAACTAACCCGAGTACAATCCCATTCAAAGAGGGAAAATGTACTCAAATTTAGTCCATATGCTAGACAACACGAATTGTTTTTTTATTGTTGAAGGAAGTGCAAATTGTTTGGTACTGTACACGTTATGTTTGTTGTCCCGATTTTTTTAGTTTTTTTGTTGTTGTATTTGAATGCATTTCTAGTGATATAGTAAAATGGGACATGGCTCTCTCTAGTGACGAGGTGCGAATTGTCTTTTCTTTGTACACGTTAAGCTTGTTCTCCCGAAATTTCAAGTCGCGTCTTGTTATGCCAAAATTTCAAGCTAGCATATTTGTCTATCGTGCTGCGAAACTCCTGCCTCTTCAACCCGCGCCTTGTTACCCCAAAATATTTAAGATATATTGTTGTCTCGTTGTGCTCCTAAAACTCCCTCCATCTCAACCCACGCCTTGCTATCCAAAATTACAACACGCGCGAAAACTCCCACCTCCTGCGAAATCCCGACACGTGAAATGCATGTGATACTCTTGAACTGAAAGAACCGCCTAGCTCAAATTGGTGGGGGTACTTTCGTAACATACCCCACATTTCGGACAAGTGCGTCCCTAAGCCATGGTTCCCCCTCCCATCCCATCTGCCCACCCATTCGTACACCGAGGCCGCGAAAACCCGTGAAGCCCCACACCCTCCTCCGTCCGCCACCCAGCCGGAGCCTCTTCCCCGACAATGTCATCCACAGCAACACCTCGATGCCCGTCATCCACCTTACCGGATGAGGATCCGTCATCGATCTCGTCATCCCGCCAGTTCAGCCACCCCGTCCTCCACCTCCAAGGAGCTGCACTAATGTTCTCCTCGTCTTTTGCGCCACCTCCATTCCCACACCGCCGTCTTCACCTGCACCACCAGAAGAGCAGCACCATCACCAATTCCTCGAATGAAGCTTAGGCCTAATCGGCGCCACCAAAGAGGTTCTACGCTAATCGCCGCATTTTCTTCTTGATTCAATCTCGCGGTGCTGCAGGCGCTCAGTCCCGAGCCGACATGGCGCGGCTCCATCCACTGCAGCGTCGGTGGCCACTTCCTCCATGGTGTCGTTCCCTCGGTGGTGACGTCCACATCAGTAGGAGCTGCTGCTGCTTTCGGTCTCGCTAGCGCTACTGCTCTGCTCTTACTCTCGGTCCCCTGCCTGGTCTTCTCTTGCTCTTGCTCGCACTGCTGCTCTCGCTCTTGCTCTTGCATGCGCTGCTGCTCCACTCTTGTGCGCGCTGCTGCTGCACGAGCAGCAGATCCTGCTCTCCCTCGAGCCCCTGTAGTTGCTACCCGAGATGCTGCTACACGACCAGCTGCGCCGGCTCTCACACGCACTGCGGCTCCGGGCGCTGCTGCTGCTACTGCTTTTCTGCTACTACTGCGTTCAGTTTCGACAGTAAAATTCAGTTTCGACAGCAAAATTCAGTTTCGACAGTTAAATTCAGTTTCGACAGTTAAATTCAGTTTCGAAGTTTAGAGATGAGCGGCTGATGTATTTTACATCTAGCACTTTGTGGTTATGTATTTTACGTCATCTATCGGAGATGCTATTAAAATTCCACTCAGGGGTACGTTGTCTCTCTTGTCCTGCTTCAGCCTCGCTGTCGTACAACTCACTGGAGCTGCTCCAACGACGAAACCCTCCATCACAGCGGAGCAGTACCCTGGGCTCCATCTCCAGACGCCTAAGATCTTCTTCCCCTCCTCCGACAGCCAAAACAGCCGGAGCATCCTCACCGACCAACCCGATCATGCTGAGATCGACATGGCTTCGCCAAAGAGGTTGTACACTTGTTGCATCGCTTTTTTACTCTACATATTATATATATTATCCACTGAGCACACGTGGTAACATGAAATACGATTAGTTTTTCCTACTATATGACAAGCAGTGAGGTACCAGGCAACTTAGCTATCCGTGATGGACTCTCTTGAATGCCATCATTTTCTATCTCTGCGCGTTTGAGCTGTGCATTTGTAGATGAGCCTGGGAGTTGAGCTAGTAGGGCATTGGCTTGGGTCCTAAGTAGTGGAAGTAGCACAAAAACATTTTTTGAGTGTAGGCTTTTCCCTGCTCAAGACCGCCTACTAGAATTGCCAGTTCTTGAAAGGAAAAGTGAATTAAAAATATAGGAATTGGAAAGTTTCCTATGGTACTACTATTCATGCATTTGGTTCAAAGGAATGGAGTAAAGGAAACTGTATGATTTGTTCCTTTAGTATCTCCTTGAAATAAAAATCGTAGGAATTTTAATATCCACTTGTCCTCCTTTTCAAATTCCTATTCATGAAGCACAGGACTGAGAGATAGTAGCATAATAGCATTATAACCGTACATTTTCTTGCGGTTTGACTTAACCTCACCATGCTTCTTTGCATCATGTGATCTTCCAATTCTTGTGAACCAAACACCCAGATTGGCAGAAATCCTGTGTTTTTCAATTCTCTATTTTGCACGTGCATTCCTATCCTATTCATGTGTATTTCCTATCCCTGCATTGTTAGAATCCTCAAATTCAAACAAGCCCTTACACAATTACTTCTATCTGTCAAAGAAAACCTTGTGTGATTTGTCCCGCTCCTGTTGCGATGTGTTCCACCCCAGCTCAGCTGCTCCAACGATGGAAGGGTTCACCACAGCAGGGATCCGCCCTCCAGACTGTCTTTCGCCGCCTCAGATCTTCTTCCCCGCCGCCGGCAGCCACGACAACTGCATTACCATCGTCAACTAAGCAGATGACCTTGAGGACTACACGGGTCCGCAAGAGAGGTCGCACTCTTTTGTGTCTGCTTACGTTATGCATTGCTTAATATGATGACATGCTCCTTTATTGTCTTGTTCACCTATTAGACTCCGAGTCAGGTCCAAACTAATGCTCAAACTTGAGTGTTTAAATGGTTGTGGGGTACATATTGGGGCAGCAATCAATACTATCTGTCTACTATCTAGTTAATCTCGGGTGTCTACTATGAGTTTCATGTTTAGTGGAAACAAACATTAAAGGAGCCATTATCTGTATTTTTTAACTAAAGCTATTATCTACCTGCTATCATTAGTTTTGGGTCTATCCACAGTTTGCTACCATCACTCTGGATTTGTGCATGCACTCCTTACATAATCTCACTACATTTTATTCCTATGCATGTCAGTTATTGTACACAATAGAACTGAACATGTAGAGCAAAAGAGACGAGCCTTGCGTGGCAATAAAATTTCATGCAGACGTCGCTCCATGGTGGGCGCAAGGCAGCCCCCCTCCACCCATTTCGGATTGTAATCAAGAGGAAGATAATTGTTCTGAGGGGGATTCAAAAGGAGAATACCACTCCTATTTAACCCCTCAGGTCTTCGCTCTAACTTGGCATGCTGATGTTGGTAATATCATGCATATGGTGCCTTGCATTGCTTACTTTATACATCAAATGTGTCATCTTCTTAGTTTAGACATGCTTTGTGTGAATTTCATCGGTTTAGTTTCTTTATCGTATATGTGAATCATGCAATGCCATCTTGTTTAGACAGGCATCATATATGTGAATTTTGCAATGCCACCCTGGTTAGCCAGTCATCATATATGTAAATGATATCATGCCATCATTTTTTATTATGTATTAAATTTTTCAACAATTTTAGTACATTCAATTACTCTTCCTGTGCATCAGCCATTCGATACGATCATGGAAAAATCTGGAGTGGAAACAAGGTCTTCAGAGCAGACAATGCTATCTGGCGAAGAGCATGTCTTGCTGGTTGCGGATAGCTCCTCAGAGGAGGATTCAGAGACAGATGACCGGTCCTATCCCCCCTCCCCCTCGAGGTGCATGCTCTAACTTGGCAGGGTTATATTACTCATATCATGCATATGGCGTCTTGCATTGGCATGTCATTTGCTTAGTTTAGACATGCTTTGTGTGAATGCCACCTACTTAGTGTCTAATTACCATGTATGTGAATTTTGCAATGCCATCTTGTTGCAAGACATTATATATGTGAATTATGCAATGCTATCTTGTTGCAAGGCATTATGTATGTGAATTATACAATGCCATGTTGTTTAGCCAAGCGTCATATATGTGAATTATATCATGCCGTCCTTTTTTGTATTACTCATTGCATTTTTCGACAATGTTTGTATATTCAACTGCTCATCCTGTGCATCAGCCATTTGAATTGGTGATGGAGAAATCTGGAGTGAAAACAAAGTCTTTAGAGCAGACAATGCTACCTGTTGAAGCAGATATCTTGCTGGTTACAGATAGCTCCTCACAGGAGGATTCAGTGGCAGATGACCAATCCTATTATCCCCCTGAGGTGTATGCTCAAACTTGGCAGGGTTATATTACTCATATCATGCATATGTTGTCTTGCAATGCTTAGTTTTTACATCATATACACAATATTGAATGTCATTTCCTTAGTTGACACATCATATATGCGATTGCCCTCTGCTCACTTGCTTAGTATATAAATCATATATTTGAATTATATCATGCCATGATGTTTAGATAGAAAGCATGTATCTGAATTATGGCATGCCAACCCATTTTTAAAAGACATAATATAGTTATATCATCTCATCGTGTTTACATAGTCATAATATTTTGAATTATGTCATTCTATCCGTGAATTATATCATGCCATCATGTTTCCATTGATGACATGTTTGTGAATTATGGCATACCAACCACTTTAATAGACACATCGTATAGTTATATCATGTCATCCTGTTTACAGTCATCATATTTTGAAGTATGTCATCTATCCTGTTTAGTTAGCCATCATACATGTGAAATTGTGTCATGCTATCCTGTTTAATTAGCCATCATATATGTGAAATTATGTCATTCTATTATGTTTGGTTAGACAACATAAATGTGAATTATTTCATGCCCTGTTTTCTTCCCTACTATCCATTTCACATGCCTATCTTACAATGTATTTACATTCAATTACTTTTCTTATTTATCAGCCATTTGAATTGGAGGGGGTGATGGCAGTATCTGTGGGAGTAAAAACACGTTCTTCAGAAAATATCGTGCTACCTGTCGATGCAGATAGAACCACGGTTGTACTTGCCCAAGAACCAGCCCCACCACACATAACCCGGACTCACGTAGATTGTACCCCTACCCAGTTGGACAGAGAACCAGCTACACCCCTTCTAACCCCAACCCCAGCAGATAGTAACCCAGTTCTAGTTGACACAGCACCGTCTCCACCACAAAGCACCCAAACACGAGCAGTTAGTAAGGCAGCTACAGTGCCCAAAGCATGAGGACCACCACTCCGAACCCCAAGTCAACGCTTAAAGCAGAAGAAGAATTGTTCTCAGGTCAAGTTCCATAGCTACGGTTCATACTCCTTTGCTCTTGCATCACTGTATTTACTCATACAAACTAATTTCAAATTTGAAGGATGCACTTGAAACTCCAATGGCGCAACATGTATGTTTTAAACATGTTTCTTTAACATGTTTGCTGTTGTAACTTGCTCTATGTTGATTTCAATTTCAATTGAATAAACAGTTTGTTCTCATGCCATGCACATTACAAGTGTTGTTACTGCTGTGTAGTTTCCCATACTTATATTCTGTCTATGCTGTTTTGTCTTAAATAGATATGATTTGAACTATCTCTATCTTGATTTTGCAACATAAACTAGAATGATATAGACCATACAGTGACCATACTACATAGATATATGTTTGTTTCATGTTGTTATACTGTCCACCTTACTACTGAACTGGTTTACCAAAATAAGTTTCATATACAACATGGTAAACCTGTGATGTGTCTGTTTGTTTCTTTTGTAGAATGCGGATAAAATATTGGAGAAGAGTACCCCGTTATGCAATTGTAAAGGAAATAATGCAGATAAGGTTCAAGATAGTGAGACATCCCTGTTGGTCTCCAAGAAAGCTGATAAAAACTATATTGAAGACACTGAGACAACCCCAAAGTCATGTCTTGATGTAGTGTTTGAGTTACTGGCCGCTACTGTCGGCACCAACTCTTTGAACTCGCTGCTTGAATCAGTTCGGCTTCTTGAGTCTCAACTTCAAGTTGAAAGACATCAATTAGATGTTCTGCGACAAAAAGGTGAAGGACTGAGGAAGTCCCTACAGAATTCAGATGGATACTTTCTGGTGCAACGGCAAGTGCTGGAGGATTTAAGCGCCAAACAAGAGAAAGTTAATAAGCTTGCTAAGCATCTTGCCAGCATTATGGGTACCCAGAATATTGTTTCTTGAGCTCTTCTGAAGTGGTTTCAGTTCTGGACTTGTTTTGCTGCGGCGTTTATTTGAACTGGTCGCCAACTTTGACAACCAGTGTATGTGATATGCTGCTTTGTTCCCTATATTGTGCACTGGTGGCGAACTTTGATGCCCAGTGGATGTAATATGTGTAATAGCCGTGATAACCTAGTGTAAGTTGCTTGCTTATTTATTTCCTTGTTCTTTTGTTTATTTGTTTGCTTGTAGTCGGTGCAGTTCTTTTTCTGCGGTTTGCTAGTGGCTGCAATAACCTATTTTTTAAAACTAGGCCACACTAACCATGGGCTACATATTTACTGTAGTGACCCTGAGCCTCCTACGGGCCATAGAAACAATGGGCCTTCTATGAGCCGTAGAAACAATGGGCCTTCTACGGGGCGTAGCATCAATGGGCCTTCTACGGGCCGTATGATCGATTGGCCAAACATGGGCCAATAACGGACCGCATTATGGGTTGTAAACGGGCTAGAGTTGGAATCGTCTATTCATCATGGGCTGACCATAATGGACCGTTGTTAATCGGCCGTATTTGATGACGCTATGAAAACGGCCCAATTGATTAACGGGCCACAAACGGGCCGACTGTAACCACGGGATGAATTTGGCCCACAAGCAGAAAAGACCAGTAACGGGCCGTAAGTAATGGAATGCTGGAAATGAGCCCAAGAATAAATGGGCCCTGAGAAGGCCGAAAGATAACACGGGTTGGAACGGCCTAATGGAATAATGGGCCATTAATGGATATAAAGCGATACACTGTTCATTATGGGCCAGTTTCATCACGGGCCGTTAATGGCCAAAAGTTACAAAGAGCCTCATATGGGCCGAAAGACGTCATGAGCCATACATGGGCCGGAAGTTACAATGAGCTGGAATCATATTGGACGGCCCAGATGACGCTACTAGGCCTAATTCAGATAGGCCGTGACGGGCCCTGAGTTAGCAGGCTATAAATGGGATATATGCGAACAGGCCGTTAATAGGCTTTCCTTGGGCCGGCCCGCTACCTTTTGACCAAGTCAAACCGGCCAACCTTTTGATAGGAATGGGCCTTTGTTGGGCCGTGCCACGTGTCGACGTATCATAGGCGCCTTCGGTCCAATGAGTGGCTGACATCTGTCCCAACAGTGAGCCGACACATGTTTCTTGTAGCCAACGATGATTTTACACGTGGAAAATCCACATTGGTCCGGGCTATTAACGGGTTATCGGATCCAAACCGGAACCCGATAGCTTAACAGCGACCCATTACGGTGGATGCCAGGTGTCGGTCACCCTTGACAAAAGCACTTCAATGACGCGTCATTTATCGTCATGGAAGTGGACACTTCCGTGATGATATTTTTGGTATTGTCATGGAACAGTTCTATGATAGCACAAGTATGACTATCTTGATTCTGTCATAAAATCGTCATGGATGTACATGCATGGCAAAAAACGTGACCTACTGTGACAAACACGTATCATCACGGAAGTGTATTTTTTTGTAGAGCAAGGAAACGTGCAATTTGACCGGGCTAGCAGCTTTCTGCTTGACTAACCCA
Source organism: Triticum aestivum (assembly GCF_018294505.1). NCBI lineage: Eukaryota > Viridiplantae > Streptophyta > Magnoliopsida > Poales > Poaceae > Triticum > Triticum aestivum. The sequence continues at coordinate 276,182,398 of NC_057795.1, read as the reverse complement.
GTGCCTCCAGTAAGTATATGTGGACTTGCTTACCCATTGTATCCATCACTTGTTTGCTCTTTTGTACTTAACTGTCAGCTCATCATGTGTACATGCAAACTCCAACTATTGGAAAATCAAGCCTCGAGACCCTGCTCCTCCTCAAGATGAGCAAGCAAATAAGCCGGTTGATGCTGATGAGGCAGCTGCTGAAGAAGAGTCTGAAGTAGAGCTCGATTCACTTGGCCATTTTTTTATTGAACTTGCTGACGCTCCCTCTTCTCAGGATAATACACAGACTAGTCGTGCCAGTAATGTTGAGGTAATTTCAATTTCATCCAACTCGGAAACATTTATCCCGAAGAAAATGAGACGAGCTATGAGAAAGGTACCATTTTCGCATCCACACGCTCACTTAGATCCGTAATTTCTTTTGAAGAAAACTCAGGGAGCCGGCTCATCGAAACGCAAGACCCGGAGCGACCCTAGGGAGTTGTTTACCGGCTTATCTCATGAGCCAGTCGCTCGAAGGCGACGAACTGAGGTGCCTCATAGCCCAACTCCATCTCGCCCAAGAGCCAGTCTAATTAGACAACCACTTAATCCTTCTGATTCAAATTATCAGGACATGTCGCCCTCTTCTGGAGAATCAAGCACGTCCCAGCTTCCGGCTCTCACAATTAAGCGCGGGTAGTATATCTGGGACATATTTTACTTTGTTATCGTAGTTGTTTCTTCAAACTGATGTTACTCTTATAACTTCGGAGCCAAAGCTTTTGCGAAGAAAAAGGCTGGCAAGTCTTCTTCTGCCCCAGCGGGTTCTGATACTCGAAACCCGCCAATAGTCGATCTAGACACCAAAAATGAGTTGGCTGGCGAGGATAATCCAGACCAGAGGATTGAGCTGACTCATGAGAATGAGCTGATGAATATCGAAGATCCAGCGAGGTTGATGAGCTGGCCTACATAGATGAGCAGGTCAATATGGATGACCCGGCTCAGAACGATAACCCGCCAAGTCCTGCTCGTGCCTCCAGCCCCATGCAATAGGTATAAAATACCCTTCCTTCATCCAATATGGATGATTCAGAAACAATGATTACTGAAGAAATGCATAGAGCTCCAGAAACTTCAAATGTCTTTGCCAAATTGTGACCAAGGCTGAGCCGGCCACTTTGTAGAAAGGAAAGGCAAAGCAAGATCTCCCAAATTTTGAAGATCTTAACGTATATGAAACTCCATCAGGGATATTTGACCCGGTTGTCTGAGAGACGGAATATGGAAGCGAGTATGATCAAGCAAAAATACGAGGTATGAAAAATTCCTCCTTTATGTTGTCTATACTTATGTAGCCCCCAAGTCTTAGGCGTAAGAAGATATGAATATGCTTAAGACTTGTTATTGAACTTGTGAGCAAACCATAGCCCCCAAGGGCCGGCTCAGTAAACAGTACGGGGCTAGGACTTAAAAAATGATAGACAAATTGATAGTGGACCATAGCCCCCAAGGACTGGGTTGTTATGAAAATGATGACCCGACTCTTCAAGAGACACTTTAGTCGAAAAGTTGAGAAAAGCGACTTGTAGCCCCCAAGGGTAGGCCTATCTCCCTGAGACAACCGGGTCTTGGCCTTATTGTTTTGAAAAAGTGACTTGCATTAGCCCCAAGTGTCATGGGGACTGCTTGCAGCTTCATGAGACTTCTCATGAAAATACTTATAAAATATCTAAGCTATAGCCCCCAAGTGCCGGGTCGTGCGACCTCGCCGGCTCGGGACTGTAGAAAATTTGAACTAAGATTGCATCTGTTTTGATAGGATATGCTGGATTTGGCTGAGTCAAAAGCTATCAGCTTACAGAAATAGTTGAAAACAAAGCAAAAACTTCGTGAGAGAGCAGAATCGTCCTCCTCATATTTGTAGGAATCTATTTCTCTTGCTAAGGATAACCTGCAAAACATGAAAGCCTCCTTTGAAGAAGAGAAAATAGTGCTTCTGAAACATGCACAGGAGGCGGAAGGCAAGCTTGAGCCGGTTAAAGCGCCATATAACCAATATGACTGTGGCCATCTTTGGTAAGTGGTAACATTACCGTAGTCAAAATCCGGTTTGAGTGTAGGCCGGCTTATTGATATTCTTCTCTGTGCAGGTAGGAGAAATGATAATGTTGTCCAACTGCCTTTGGCGAAGTTGAAGGCAATATATACCTATCTGGAGCAATTATATACATGATGTGCTTGTGCAATAATCGCAGTAAAAAACGCCACAACACCCCCTCCGCGGATCAAAGATACGCTCAATGATTTGTCAAGTTGCACAACGGATCCAGTAGTTGAAGAAATCGGCGGCTCGTGCTGGGACCGGCTTAGCTCTTGCTTGAGCAAAGGCCTTTCTTCCTGAGATGGAGCCGGCTGAGATGGTGGGCAGGTTTCCACAGTTTAAGGTTGACGGCAGTGAATTTTCCCAGGAGGATTTTGTGCGCTGTGTGAAAGAAACCCGAATGGCGGCCACTCAACTGTCTGAAGAGCTTGATTTGACAAAGTACCAAGCCGGCTACACGGAGGAGAACAAGTGCATAAACCCGCCTGAATTCAAGCCATTTGTGCTGACTCCTCCACGCCATAAGCAAACTTTTGCCCCTGACGTCAACCCGTCTGTTATCATCACTGAAGACTCAAATTTCCAGGCTTTGTCAACTATTAAATGGACGCCAAAGGACCTCCATACCGAGAAGTATGAGCCGGGACCAGTTGACCCGGAAGCATCGAGCGCGGAAAGCCAATAAAAAGATGTCAACCCGGAGAGCTCGGGGGCCGGCTTGAACGAGTAGCCTTCTTGATAAAAACTTGCTTATGTGTGGCCCAGTTGAGGCTTGTAATAGGAGTAGTGAAAACACTTGCTTATTTGCGGTGCCATCGTGCACTTGATATTTTGAGGATATTGTCTTTTGAAGGAAACCGGGCCAGTGCTTTGATTGATAACCCGCTAAGTATCATGATACTTGTAGTATACCCCTTCCTTCATAGATGAGCCGGGGTTTTAAATGATAACCCGGATTTTGTTGAAACTTGATCAACATATAAGCCGGCATAATGAGACCTGGCAGATTTGACAGTAATATTCCGAAGTATAGAAAATGTTGCCAAGGTCAACACAATGTTTAACTTGATGTAGTATAATTTAGTATGCCATTGTGTTTATGACCCGACAGCTCTTGGTTGATATGATTAGTGATCAAGGAGAATTAGTTCCTGTAGAATAGAATATAATACATGGATATAATTGTAATGAATGAATTGCATAACTATTAAGACGACTTTCGAGCCTTTCAATCAAGATTCATCTCCAATGCCTGCTCCACCACAATCCACACAAAAGGAGGAGTAAGAGATGCCACCACCGTCACCAGGTGTCGTGCCTAGGTTGTGTGTGTCGTCCACCATCGCCATCTTCTTATTCCTCCATTGCTACTACATTTGTAAGATTTAAAAATGGTGATGAACTTAATGAATCATTCATCTTTGTAGCATTGTTCTTATTCACCTATGTTTGAGTGGTTCATCCGGTTCTAGGTTGAGGTATGATCTAGTACGAAATATTAGAATGTGGCATTAAGTAATCCTCTAGTATTTACTGTCTTCGTGTTGTACGCAATGCTATGCTGGGAGACGTCCTTTCATATGATCCCAGTGTCGATACCTCGATAGGCAGGTATCAATAGCGCTTGACAACAACAAGACGAAGAGGCGTCGTGTGGGTAAGTGAACATGTGCAGAGTGTAAAACAAATTGATTGGTCGTACCCACGGTCATGGGTGGTTGTTAAGAATGCTCCTTCCGATAATCCAGCTTTGACTACTATTGATGTTAGACGAACTTACTATGCTTGTGTTCCATATCATGTGAAGGGGTGTCGTTAGTCACGTGCTTAGGTTGTGGATGAGCATGACGACAGACTGCTTGTGTAACTTGTACAATTATAAAGAGAGAAGGATTGGCGGAATATAATGTATCTTGTATTGAGCCTTTCGGACAGTTTATATAGAGTACATGGCTTGGAGGACCAGAAGTCTCTCATAGACATAAGACAGAAGATGAGTACAAATTATATGCTACCAAATACAGAGATATGCCTAGATACTTTAACATATCTTACAACCATATGTATGTTTTGACATTCTAAAGGGATAAGTCCTAGCTATTCATGTATGCTTCATCACGTTTGTGGAAACCCTAGAGTTTATTTTATTCATGTTTTGCGTTGCATTTTGTGCAGCTTCGAGCTATGCAAATTGTACAAATATGTAACTGAATTCATCAGTTTGTAATAAAATAATGTATGTATTCTTGGTATTAAATTATTACTATGTGCTAGTTACGATTCAAGGATGAATTGGCACCATGGGGGAGGACTATGTAGTAGGGAACACTCGCTGCAGTCTTTTCCATCAGTTTTTTTTTTTTTTTGAGTAGTTTAGATTGTTTACGACATCTGTCACGTGGTCTGTTCCATCAGTTTATGAGAAATAAAGACATTGATATAGCATATGCCACAAGATGTGAATGTGCAACTTTTCATGCAAATGCATGCCCATTTGAGAATTTAAAAGTTGTGCTGTATGCACCCAAAGTTGTTTCTGCGTGCAGGACCAGATAGTTTTACAGGTTTTCATGCTACGCTGGTGATATTTTTCCATAATTCCCGAGAGCTTGTGCCTCCAAACGAGGTGAACATGCTCTACAAAGAGTAACAAAGACATTTTCTCTCACCACCAATCTTCCGCAGAAGTTCAAAAGCCAACGTGAGCTCTAGTCAAATTTGCACCCAGCCCCCAGTTTCAGTCTGCGAATTTGGCAACCAAATTAGCTGACAATGGGACTTCAACTTGAAACAGACAGCTCCAGAACTTCATCAGCTAAATGTAGCCAAAAACACAAGTACTGGAATTTGGGAGGTAAAATACTAAATAAGGAAACAGAAGCAAATCACCCTTCAAAGCCCACAGCATGGGACACCTTAAGCGAGAAGCTAACCCCTTGTTTTATTCTATGAACCAGATCACAGATCTACAAAGACGGACAGGCGCGAATGTATGCAATGCTGCAAAATCAATTGGTCAACTGAAGAAAACAACATTGGATAAGATACAAGTACACTTATTTACATGACATACAAAGTTCTCTTTCCCAGATTTTCTGGATCAATTTGATTGCAAATTTTGCAACCAACATTGTATACAACGGGTTGTGGTAGTGACTAAGGATCTGGTTTGCCCACTATATCCTCATCGCCGGAGTCATCTTCGTCTTCGCTAAGCTCCTCTTCATCACTGGACTTGTCTTCTGGGGTTATGCCAGCATCCTCTGGTTTCGCATATTTTTCACAAAATTCTGCATAAACAAGAGAAAGCAACTAAATAATAGATCGGGAAATACAACGGTGCACATGTGTATTTGAGCAACCAAAAGAGGTGCTACTAGAATATGCATATTGAAATGAAATAAAAAGGCAAGAGTAAGAAAATGCTGTCAGTATCCCATATTGACACATCCCTACTTTAAAAGATATGCCAAAAAAATGTATATAATCTAATACTTCTCCAGGGCATTGAAAACCCGGTCAAAAACAAAGACTGAAAAAAAATAGAAGTACTAGGAAGAGAAAATCATCCCCTCTACGCATGCACATAGTCCCGGTTTGACAGGCAGCTTTGTTTCACCACCCAATCAATCAGAAATTTCATGAATCATCATTGGTTTAAGTAGCAAGTAGCTGATATGATTAGTTTAGGTGAGTAATCATACTTCCACCTGCCCTTTTTGCAGTGCACAGAAAAGCACTAGGAGGGAAGCAGAAGAGCACCTAACTCTCATAGGACAGAAGCAGGAGGGTGCCTACCCCGTCTAGGCGACATGCCCAGCAGACAACAGTGCAAATTTCAACACAAAGTTGTTGTAAAATAAAATATCATAAGTTTGACAGCTAGAGTTGAGGGATACCTTAAATTCCACAAGAGCAAATATTCATAATACATTTTTGACTATCTCAACATTCTTCGCATCAAACCATTTTAATTATGTTGATGCAACTACACAAGTACATGAATGTTTACTCGCCTCCTAGGTGGCTCTAGTGCATAGCCTGCCGACTATGGCAATATCAACGCGGCAAGGGGTTGCCAAGTGCCTACATGGATAGTAGCCTAGGCCACCTTGTACAACATTGCATCTCAGTTTATGTTCAAATTCCTTAGCAACTACTCCCTCCGTCCCAAAATTCTTGTCTTAGATTTGTCTAAATACGGATGTATCTAGTCACGCTTTAGTGTTAGATTTTTTGGACGGAGGTACTACAAAATTAGTTCAAACTTCAGACTATGGCACAGGACAAACAAATAACTAAAGGTGTGTACAATATTGAGGATGGCAAATAAGATTCGAGCATCATGAGCCATCTTGTAATGGGGTTTTGGCCCTCGCAAAAGAAGAGGGGGGGGGAGGGAATTAGCATGTTCACAAAACATGTAACTAGGTTAGCAACTGGAAGAACATCAGTATTGGCAGCCCTAGGATGAAAGAACTAACCAATCCAATTAGATCCTTAACATGTTCACAAAACAGCAAAGAACCAGATCTGACAAGATCCATCTGAGACAAGGGGAAATGCCTCAACATCAACAAGGACTAGAAAGCACTAGAATAATAAAAGCTCTAAAGTGGCAAACTGGCGATTCCCTCAATAACAGAGTTGTAGAAGACACAAGTTACGGTGTTACAGTATGGTTGTTGATACAGCTGAAAAATGAGTTTAAGAACTATGCCCAAGCATTTTAGCCACAAAATAGAACAGCTAGGATGGAGTGCGCTCAGTTGTATTGATATTTTATAATAGTTAAACCAAAGGCTTGTTCATATTTTTTGTTTACACAACATAACAGAACAAGCGTACCAAGGAAGACTGTACGATCAATATACTCATAGTTGGCTGCCTTAGATTGCATGCCATATCAACAAAGACAACAAAATAACTAAAATGTGTCTGCAATCTTGCAAGGTTGCATGCATACGAAAGGCATAGATCAGTAGCGAAATGCTGTGAGCAAGAATTAAATAACGAGACTCTAGAGTTGATATCAAGAACAAATAGTGGATAATGTTGAACCAAATCACCTTTCACTTTTTGTTCATAAGCAGGGCGATCTCGCATCATAAGTGCAGCAGCCTCTCCATTTAATGGATCAGACGGATTTGGGTACAACAGAAGTTGTGGAAGGAAGACTTCGAACACATTTACTAGATCTACAACACTCACAAATAAAAATAAGATGAGATACAGAAACTATATCAGGGAGTGCTCGTACAAATTGTAAGCAGCAAGTGCTCACCAAACATTGGGCTCCATGTCTGGTTGATAACATCTAAACATACGGAACCAGACCTACATTTTGCAGGCAAACAAAAATTAGGTCAGACCAGTGCGAATTTTGTTGCTTATGCTAACCAAAAGAATTTGATGGTAAAAATGCTCACATTTCATCCACATTTGGGTGATAAATCTTATTAATGAACCCAATTGACGGAGATTTGTAAGGATATGCATCAGGCAGTTCTACTCTAACCTTCCAGACACCACCTTGATAAATACCTATTAAATTTAGAACACATCCACAATTGATTAGAAATATAGCCGCTCTTCCCATACAACAGAAAAGATATACTGTACTTAAATTCACCAAATCGCGAAGATGCTCCAGGGCAAATGAACAAGCGAGCAATTCATCTGCAAACGTAACCTAAATCTTGAGCTAAACCACTTGTAAATGATAACGAATGTCATACGATCAACAGGGGGGTTCACAATTTCCGCCAGAGTTGCTTTGCACTACATCTAGATCAGAAATCGGGAACATAAACGCCGATCATGAGCCCAAGAAACAGGACAGAAACCGGATTTTGCGCAAGGATCATACTTTCAGTAGGCCCTCGGAATTCCACGAAGAATTCTTGCATCCCATCGTTCACCATCTCCACCTTATAGTCGCTCATCATCCTGCAACAACCACGAACCGCCCCCCCCCCCCCCCCCCCCCAAGAAAATCCAGATTAAGCCTCCAAGGAAGGAATCAATCGCTTGTCCCCACAAAAGAAAAACAATTTCCAAGATCCTCACAGCTTCATGAGGTCCATCTCGCGACGCTTGCTTGGGGAGGACATCTTGGGGGCAAAAAAGATGAAATCTTCCCTTCCTCCTCCGGAGACGCGTTTCCTGGGCGTGGGGATAAGGGAGGAGGCAGAGAAAAGAAAAGGAGAAAGAGATTGAGCTGCTTGTGACGGTGCGTGCGTCGTCCTCCTCCCAGCACCTGCGCGAGATTTATTTATTTTTATTGCTGCCGCAGAGAGAGAAAGCGGGGAACAGGGAGGCGAGACAAGCACAGCAGAGGGGAAGGAAAGGGACAAAGCTAAATACTTCTCTCTTTTTCTTACAATCAAACCCTCCTCTTTATTTACTTGTAATCATAGCTACACTTCATCTAAACCAATAAAGAGGCTGGCCGACCCGCTCCCATGGTGCTCCCCGATCGGGCCATTCCTGGCCGTTTGATGGTAGTAAATTTCCCACCTTGTCTTCCCTCAGCCGTTAGATCTTCACTATATGTTTTACCTTATTCGTTTTTTAACATATGTATGACCTGTGGGCCAATTCATTGGTGGGGTCGCTGTGTCTTGGCTGGGTGTGGGGGCGATTGGTTGTTCCTCGCGGAGAGACCATTGGGCACAACCGCACGAACCCTACCCCAGTCCACAACCGCCACACCCTCCTTCCTCCTCGTCCTCCTCCCTCCCTCGTCCGTCGTCGCACTCCCTTTCTCCTCCTCTTATGTCCCTGCGACTTGCGCACTCGCCTCCGGTCTCACCAGACCCTCGATGTCGGCCTTGTCGGCATGCCGAGGTGACACACCGACGGCTGCACTCAACACTGTCCTTCGCGACCCGACCGCGACAAACCCTAGCGCCATAGGCGGCTCATGCTGTGGTGCAGTGGACGACGGCCTCAGCGGGTGGGCGGTGGCGGTTGCAGTTGGTGCACGAGCTCGCACCCCAGCGCGTCAGCGTCTTCATGGCCTCCAAGTGCGCAGGTGATATCTCTCCCTCCGTCCCTCCCTCTCTCCCTCCCTCTCTCTCCCGTTTTTCCTTTGAGGTTACAATTCGAGCACTAGTTGTTTACCATCGACTTCTTTTCTCCCCCTATCGGCAGCACCGTAGGATGTGGTGAGACAATGGAAGATTTGGCGATGGTCCATCAGAGCCGCTGCCTGGTGTTTCTGCGATGCTCTCCTGTCCTGTGGCTGTCACCATGTACAAACCCCCATATTTCTTGGTGTGTATATTGCTGAAGAAAGAAATTGAAGAATTTGCCACAAAAATCTTGTTGAGGTGCTCCTCTCTACTTTCCTATTACATTCTGCATCACACGCATTTAACTTGCTGGTATATGGGTTTTATGAACATGAAGTGTACAGATCTGAGGATGAAGAGAAGAAGAAGAATTTAGCTGAAGGGGTGAAGAAGATCAAGGTGATTTTCCTCCCTATTTTGAACCTTTGTTCTTGCATTTAGATGCTACAATTTGTGATGATGTGTATGTGCATTTATAAGATCCTTGCTCTAGGTACAGAGTTTATGTTTACTGAAATTGGATAACATAGAGTCGCGGGTTCAGCTTTCCATTACAAATAGTTGATGTGTTATGTTTGCTGCAATGTGTCATGTGTGTTTGAGAGAGAGAGATGAAAAGGAGGGGACTGGAAGCTTGATCACTACCTGGAATATCATTGCCTTGGATCTGGATTCAGAGAGAGGGATGAAAAAAGGGGACATTGATTCAGAGAGAGGGATGAGAAAGAGAGGACTGAAAGATCTTGCATTGCGTTTCTTCATCTACCAATACGATCTTGTGTACCATTTGAACATAACCAAGCAGTGTAACCAACATGTGCTAGTAATATCCCTTTATTATTGTGTAATTGGACAAATATTTGCACATGTGCCATGTCTATGCAGTCTTTCTAACTGGTGCAATTTCTAGGTTTATGGCTTCTCATGGGTTGTGATTCTGGTGTTACGAAGGTGATAAGAAAGTTCTATGTTTCTTCTATTTAGTTTGGTCTGTATTTGTCGCAGAGAGCGAGTGTTCACAGGTCCAGTGCTTATGTCGTTATTAATTAGTCCGGATTCTGTTCTGGTGTAGAATATTCTATTTAGTTTGGTCTGCATTTGTCCCAGAGAGCGAGTGTTCACAGGTCTAGTGCTTATGTCGTTATTAACTAGTCTGGATTCTATTCTGGTGTAGAATATTCTGTTTAGTTTTGGTCTCTATTTGTCCCAGAGAGCGAGTGTTCACAGGTCCAGTGATGATGTTAGTTATTAATTTGTTAAGATTCAGGTCTGATGTAGACTATTCAGTTTAGTTGGTCCACATTTGTCCCAGATAGCGAGAGTTACTGATAAAATGCTTATCTGGCTCAAATTAAATTTTATGGATTTGCAGGCTGAGGTGAGCATTATGAAGATGAGAAGGCGGGTGGCTGATATAGAGAGCTCCTCGAAAGGGGAAGTAGCATTGCTGGAGGAACTCGAAGATGAGCAGGTTAATTTTAGCATGTCCAGTTCATGTAACCTTTGCATCTTTACATGTCTTCACCTTACTGTCGTTTTATTTTTTACTGCGTTGGGATTAGGTTTGGAAGTCATGCCTTTGCCTTACTGTCGTGCTGATATTGGATACTGCATTGAGGACCTATGATTCGAGCATGGTGCCATGGCCACGGATTGCAGGGGAGGAATCGGGGCGAAAAGAACGGCGATAAGATGCAAATCTATTGCCTAATGAGTTGTATGCTTTCTTTGGTTCCTCTGTGCTTCCTATCACATTTGGCTTGGCCGACTATAGATTGTTGGGTCTTTGTAGGATCAAAAGTATGTCTAGAGGGGGGTGATTAGACTACTTGACCAAATAAAAATCTAGCCTTTTCCCAATTTTAAGTCTTGGCAGATTTTAACAACTTTGCACAAGTCAAGTAATCAACCTACACATGCAATTCTAAGAGTATAGCGGAATGTAAAGACATTGCACATGAAGGTAAAAGGAGGAGTTTAAGGGAGCAAACGCAATGTAGACACAGAGATTTTTTATCCGTGGTTACGATAGGTGGTTCTATCATACATCCACGTTGATGGAGACTTCAACCCACGAAGGGTAACGGCTGCACGAGTCCACGGAGGGCTCCACCCATGAAGGGTCCATGAAGAAGCAACCTTGTCTATCCCACCATGGCCATCGCCCACGAAGGACTTGCCTCACTAGGGTTGATCTTCACGAAGTAGGCGGTCTCCTTGCCTGTACAAACTCCTTGGTTCAACTCCACAATCTTGACGGAGGCTCCCAAGTGACACCTAACCAATCTAGGAGGCACCACTCTCCAAAAGGTAATAGATGGTGTGTTGATGATGAAATCCTTGCTCTTGTGCTTCAAATGATAGTCTCCCCAACACTCAACTCTCTCACATATTTGGATTTGGTGGAAAGATGATTTGAGTGGAAAGCAACTTGGAGAAGGCTAGAAATCAAGATTCTTATGGTTGGAATGGAATATCTTGACCTCAACACATGAGTAGGTGGTTCTCTCTCAGAAAATGAATGCTGGAAGTGTAGGCATGTTCTGATGGATTTCTCCATGAATGAAGAGAGGGTAGAGGGGTATATATAGCCTCCACACAAAATCTAATCGTTACACACAAATCACCAAACTCGGTGGGACCGAGTAATGAAACTCGGTCAGACCGATTTAGTTCAAAATGTGAATGTTAGGCTTTTCGGTGGGACCGACATGTCAACTCGGTGGGACCAATTTCATTAGGGTTAGGGCATAACGTAATCTCGGTGAGACCTATTACACAAACTCGGTGGGACCGATTTTGGTAATAAGCTAGCCAGAGAGTTGGTCAGGCAAACTCGGTGGGACCGATTCGCTCACTCCGGTGAGATCGAAATGTTACGAAAGGGAAACAGAGAGTTTGCATTGCGAACTCGATGGGACCGATCGCTCATCTCGGTTAGACCAAAACGTTACGAAGGAAAACAGAGAGTTTGCAATCCCATCTCGGTGAAACCGAGATCCCTATCGGTGAGACCAAAGTGACTAGGGTTTTGTGGCAGTGGCTATGTCAAATGAACTCGGTGGCGCCGGATAGAATGTTTCGGTGGGGCCGAGTTTGACTTTTGGTTTGGGACATATGTGGATATGAGAAAGTGGTTGAGGGTTTTGGAGCATATCACTAAGCACTTTGAGCAAGCAAGCCCTTAAGCAACACCTCATCCCCTTTTAATAGTATTGGCTTTCCTATGGACTCAATGTGATCTTGGATCACTAAAAATAAAATGTAGAGTCTTGAGCTTTAGAGCTTGAGCCAATCTTCTGTCCTTAGCATTTTGAGGGATCCACATCTCTAATCTATGCCATGCCAATCATTGAACTTTCCTGAAATATTCATCTTGAAATAGCATTAGTTCAATGAGCTATATATTGTTAATAATTACCAAAACCACCCAGGGATAGTTGCACTTTCAATCTCCCCCTTTTTGGTAATTGATGACAACATATAGATCAAAACTTCGACAAATGATAATAAGATTGAAATACATCGTCACTTTGAGAAGTATGTGATAAGCAAGAGCTCCCCCTAAATTTGTGCATTATTTAAAATTTGCTTTTGAATGCAAATGCACAATCGATTAGGATCATGGGTTACTCTTCCATGTCACATACATCTTGGTGGAGTGCTCAAAATGATATAACTTAAAAGCATGCACTCATCACCAAGCAAAGTGAATGATCATATATGGATAAAAGATAACATCATCCAGGCAAACATTAAAGTAGCATATGATCAAACACATGATCATACAAATATCTCACACACAGACATAAAGTATCAAGCAAGCACACAATAAGGTTCAACCAAACAAATAGCAAGAGAAACAAAGCAGCAAAACACTCTCTCTCGAAGCCTATGATCTATACATATTTCTCCCCCTTTGGCAACAAGTTACCAAAAAGTTCAAATATGCATAGTGCTATGCGTCTCTCAGGCTTGGTCTTCGGGAGGTGGTGTAGAGAGAACTTCAAGGACGAAGGCATCTGTTGATGTAGTCGGAGCTGGTGGAGTGGCTGCTGGAGGTGGCACTGAAGCTGTGGCTGCTGGTGCTGATGTGGTGGCTCTAGTGTCAGCCATGGGTACTGCAGCAGACCGCTGACCTCTAGGCACTCGCTGAAAAGCATCAGTAGTTGCCTTCCCTTTCCTCTCTTCTGCTTCCTCCTGGAGCTGCTCAACTGTTGTTTGTATCTCAATAACCTTCAGATCAAGATCATAAAATTTTGTTTCTATGATCCTCTCCAAGCTTTCCTGATTCTGAGTCAGGGTGGCCAAGCCCTTCTCAATCCTCAAAGTAGATTGGATCAGATATGAAAGTTGATCTTGCTTGCTCTTCAGGAAAACTTGAGATGCTTCCTCAACACTTGGCATCTTGGCGGCTTTCTCTTCCTTAGCTTTAGCTCTCTTCTCTTGCACTTGAGCTGATGATGTTTCATTTTCATTCATGATAACTTCATTATCTTCAAATTCAGGATATAGAGGTAAATGCTCCTTGTTCAAGAAGTAAGTGCATGTGCCCATCTTGGAGTTGATGAGCACCTGAATATGTGGAGCATACCCACATGATCTCTTCTGGTCAGCAGCTGTCCTCTTGATTGTCTCTACAATCAGACTCATGACCTTGAATTTTTGAGGGACATAAAAAATATGCAGCAAGTTGATGGAGTGTCCTCTAATCATCTTGTGATCTCCATACTTAGGTTGCAAAGTATGCCCCAGGATGGTGTTGATAGTGGGTAGACCAGACAAGAAGTAGTGTACAGATCCAATCTTGTGTGTCTCCAAAGCTTTATCAGGGATCTCTTTGTACATGTTTGCCATAGAGTTGTGGTCTTTCTTCTTCTTAGCATACACATCCAAGTCATCCTCATGATCTTCTAGGGCATTGATCAACTTGGCCCACTCTTCAATAGTAAATTGGTACCTTGTACCTTCAGACATCCAAACTATCCTCCCATCTGGATAGAAATGAGCAGTGGAGTAGAATTGCATTATGAGCTCATCATTCCATTTGGCAAGTTTTTGTCCAACAAACTTATCAACTCCACAAGCTTTGAAGCTGTCATATACACCTGGGAAGTGATCTTAATTTTCCTTGATGTATTCCCAATCAACCCATCTCATGTCACAGACCATTGGCTTCTTGTCAAGCAGAATGGTCTCATAGAAATCTTGTTGTTCTTTTGTATGAAACCTATAGCCAACTACAGTCCTCCTCCTCATAGCATAGGGATCAGACTGTCCCCACAATCTCAGTCCAGCATCTTTTCTGATGTGCATGTCTTCAGCCACAGGATGGGCATCATTGTGGTATGGTATCTTGGGTTTCAGTTTTTAGCACTAGGGCTTCATCATCCTCTTCTTCAACCTCAGGCACTGGAGCCTTGTTCTTCCCTTCAGCAGGAATGTTTCTGGTGCTTCTTGAGGGAGTCCAGGATTAGGGGTTTCTTGGACAGCCGGACTATATGCTTATGCCGGACTGTTGGACTATGAAGATACAAGACTGAAGACTTCATCCCGTGTTCGGATGGGACTCTCCTTTGCGTGGAAGGCAAGCTTGGCAATTCGGATATGTAGATTTATTTCTCTGTAACCGCCTTTGTTGTAACCCTAGCCCCTCTGGTGTCTACATAAACCGGAGGGTTTGGTCTGTAGGACAACAACAATCATAATCATAGGCTAGCTTCTAGGGTTTAGCCTCTACGATCTCGTGGTAGATCTACTCTTGTAATACTCATATCATCAAGATCAATCAAGCAGGAAGTAGGGTATTACCTCCATAGAGAGGGCCCGAACCTGGGTAAACATTGTGTCCCCCGCCTCCTGTTACCATTAGCCTTAGATGCATAGTTCGGGACCCCCTACCCGAGATCCGCCGGTTTTGGCACCGACATTGGTGCTTTCATTTAGAGTTCCACTGTGTCATCACGGTAAGGCTTGATGGCTCCTTCAATCATCTACAACGATGAGATCCAAGGTGACGTTTTCCTCCCCGGACAGATCTTCGTATTCGGCAGCTTCGCACTGCGGGCCAACTCACTTGGCCATCTGGAGCAGATCGATAGCTACGCCCCTGGCCATCAGGTCAGGTTTGGAAGCTTGAACTACACTATCGACATCCGCGAAGACTTGATCTTCGACGGATTCTAGCCCATGACAGGTGCGTCCTACAGCCGCGATGAGCACAACTTAGATCTTTCATCGGACGGTGTTTAGGAGATCGCATCCACAGCTGCCCTTGCCTTAAATCCGGAGCAGATCGTGCCATCCGAGGACGGGTGGATGGACCCAGGCCACACACTTAGCGGCGATAGATCCGAACACAGATCTCACTTCCAAGGAGGTCTGTATCTTCGGACCCTCGGACTCGTCTCCAGCCAGGGGCTCCGAACCGCGTGCATCCGTGCCCGCCGAACCTGACTGGGCACCGATCATGGAGTTTTGCTCCGCGTATATCTTTCAGCACTAGCCCTTGGTCGACGTGCTAAATTCATTAAAATCCCTCTCCCTGCCAGGAGACTCTTGGCCGAACTATATCCGGCTTGAGTGGGAAGCGGACGATGAAGAAATTCGTTACCCACCCATCACCCACTTTATAGCCACTGTCGACAACTTAACTGACATGCTTGATTTAGACTCCGAAGACATCGGCGGTATGGACGACGATGCCGGAGAAGAACAGGAACCACCGCCCACAGGGCGCTGGATAGCCACCTCATCATATGACACATATATGGTGGACACACCCAAAGAAAGCAATGTCGATGAGGCAACGGAGGATAATCCCCTTGAGAAGCAATCTAAGCGCCGGCGTCAGCGGCGCCGCTCTAAGCCCCGCCATAGCAAGAATAGCGATACCGGCACAAGAGACAATAGCAATCCGGATGATGCCGAAGATGAAAACAATCCCGCCCAGCCAAGCTTCGAGCAAGCCGGACGGGAGGATGGGCAAGTTAACCCTGATGAACAGGCAATGGATGGAGACTCGGAGGATGACAATTACATGCCCCTCTCCGAAGAGGGGATGAGCCTCGGCGACAAAGAATTTATCGTGCCTGAGGATACCGTCGAGCAGGAGCGCTTTAAGCGCCGGCTTATAGCCACTGCAAAAAGCCTAAAGAAAAAACAGCAACAGCTTCAAGCTGATCAAGATCTGCTAACTGATAGATGGACTAAGGTCCTGGCAGCCGAGGAATACGGACTCGAGCGCCCAACCAAAAGTTACCCGAAGCGCAGTTTGTTACCTCAATTCGAGGAAGAGGCACTGGAGCCTACACTACCAGCGCAGGATGCGGGTGACCGGCCACCCCGTGGCCGAGACAAAGCGGCATATCAGCCCGAATAATAGCCCGCACCCCGTCGCCAAACAAACAATAACACAAAGGCCCGGGGCTACAAGCAAGACCTGCGAGACGAATTGGAAAGCAAAGCAGGACAATTAAGATCGATCTACGGATCATGAGGGCGCGCCCCAACGCGTGATGATGACCGCCACGCCGGATATATTAAATACAAATCCGGCCGGGCCGAATACAACAGACCAGACTCATTTGAACTGTGTCGCAATGTAGCCAGGCATAGAGGCGCCGCACACCCCCTATGCTTCACTGACGAAGTAATGGAGCATGAGTTCCCACAAGGGTTTAAACCCGTGAACATAAAACCATATGATGGAACAACAGACCCCGCGATATGGATTGAAGATTTCCTTCTCCACATTAACATGGTCCGCGGTAATGATCTGCATGCCATCATGTACCTCCCACTAAAGCTCAAGGGACCAGCTCGGCATTGGCTGAATAGTCTGCCGGCAAACTCCATCGGCAGTTGGGAAAACCTGGAAGACACATTCCTCGACAACTTCCAGGGCACTTATGTGCGGCCACCGGAAGCTAATGACTTAAGTCACATAACCCAACAGCCCGGAGAGTCGGCCAGGAAATTCTGGACTCGGTTCTTAACTAAAAATAACCAAATTGTTGACTGTCCGAATGCCGAAGCCCTAGGGGCCCTTAAGCACAACATCAGTGACGAGTGGCTCGCCCGACACCTCAGCCAAGAGAAGCCGAAATCCATGGCAGCCCTTATTACACTCATGACCCGCTTCTGTGCGGGCGAGGACAGATGGCTAGCTCGTAGCAACACCGTCTCAAGCAAGCCTGGGACTTCTGAACCAAGAGATAACAACGGCAAGCCCAGACGCAGCAAACACAAGCGTCGTAATAATGGCAACAACGCCAAGACACGACCGTCAACGCCGGATTCAGCGGCTCTACCACCGATCAAAGGAAGAAACAATTCAAAAGAAATAGTCCGGGCACGTCCAGTTTGGACCATATACTCGACCGTCCATGCCAAATTCATGGCACCCTAGGAACACTAGCCAATCATACCAACAGAGAATGCTGGGTCTTCAAACAAGCCGGCAGGTCAGGTGCCGAAAACAAGAAGAAGGGGTCGCAAAGCGATGACGACGACGAGGAGCCCCAGCCACCAAACACAGGAGGGCAAAAGAAGTTTCCCCCACAGATCAAAACGGTGAACATGATAAATGCCACCCATATTCCCAAGCGGGAGCGGATGTGCACGCCTAGGGATGTCGACGCAACGGAGCCAGTCGCCCCAAAATATAACCTATGGTTGTCCGGCCCGGTCACCTTTGACTGTACGGATCGTCCGGCCAATGCCGGTCAGGGAAATTCAGCCGCACTAGTCCTTGACCCAATAATTGATGGATTCCACCTCACACGAGTCCTTATGGACGGAGGCAGCTGTGATGCCTGGATAATTAAGCTGCAGTAACCCTACGCTAATGACGCCACGTCACCATGATTACTGTTGTTAAACTCGCATTGATTCGAAAATAGTTCAAATTCAAAATTTAAAAATAAAGTCAAACAAATTAAAGTTTTCAAACGTCAAAACTAAAATGTGCAAGCTGTAGCAAATAATTCATAAGTATTGTTGGTGAAGAAACCAAATTGTTATAGAATATTTAAATACACTTAAATAGATAAAATAGTGGCAATTAATTAAATGCCCTTTATATTTATGAAATGTCAAACTAATTTATTTGGGGCTAGAACCTTTTGTGGCAGAGGTATAAACAGTAATACTAATTTAGAAACTACTTTTGTATTTTAACTAAACTAAAATAATTAAAACTGTAAAAAAAAGAAAATAAGTAAAAGGTAGAACAAAAGCAAAAATATAAACAAGAGAGAGACCCTCCCCTCCCCTAGACCTCGGCCCACCAGGTCGACCCAACTAGCCACCCTCTCCCTGCTCTGTTCACGGGGGGAGACATGGGCACCGGCGATGGCCGCCACGGCCGAGGGCGTCACCGTGGCGCTCATCCGCCCTCCCACGGTGCCTACTTAGTCGCCCCCCTCTCCACGCGAAGCCCTAGTCCTCATTCCCCTCCTTCTTGCGTCGTTCTCTCGCAGACACCGCACACACACACTGCCGACGCCATGGTCGATCTCGTTCTCATGGCCACCATGCTCCCCGGCGCTTGGGAGGATGACCAGGAGCTTCACCGTCGTCGTCTGCTTCGCCTACGTGCGCCAAATCGAGCAGGGCGGCCTCGTGCGCTCGTCACAGTCATCGTCTTCTCCGCCATGGTCGTCGACCGCCGTCGTCGATTCTCGCAGCTCCGGTTCTTCCCCGACCACCTCGAGCTCTCCTAAAGGATCACCGTGAGCTGTCGCCCCTTTTCCCCTTTGTTTCTTATTGATTCGTCGCCGTAGACACCGTACACCGCCGCGGCCGATCTCTCTGGACCTCACGCTCACCGTGTCGTGGCCGCGTCCCGCGTCCCCCAGCCCGCGCGCCGGCCGCCGCCTGCGCGCGCGCCCCCGCTCGCCGCCGCTCACTGCAGCCGCTGCTGCTCTATTTCTGTTGTCGCGCTGCTGCTCCCGTTGTGTGCTGCTGCTGCTTTCTCTGCCCGCTGCCGCTGCTCCTTGCAACCGCTGCTGCCGTCGTCGTGCGGCACGCCCCTCGCCAAGTTGTGCCCTGCTGTTGCCCGCCCCCGCCTGGCTGCGCCACCGCCTAGCGCCGCCCTGCCTCGTCTCGCGCTCGACCACGCCACGCCGCTGCTCATTGCTGCTCTACTGAATCTAATGCTGCTTACTGAACGTGTAACTACAGTAGATGCTACTAGCTAGCTTTTCTATTTTCACAATGACTAAGCCTCTAGTTGGTCCCTAATCTGTGGTTAAACAACTATTAACAGAACTAAAAAAATATCTCTACTTCTAATGGAGCAGTTGGTAGTCTCGCTTCCAGGTTTTTTTTCGTCCCACCACTTTCGTCCGGTTTTTTTCGTAGGTTAACCGTCGTAGATTTTTTTCGATGCTGGTTTCTTATTCACCGGTTTATTTACCCCTCAGCTCTTTCCTTGCAAATCAGCACTTTCCAAATGTGCACGCAATCACAGATCTAAATTTACTAACTTATTCAAATCAACCGATACCTTCCATTATTGCAAATTTCTTTAGGAAACAAATAATAGATTTTAAGGAAACAAATAAAAGATTTTAAAGACGCATCATACTTTACTAACAATCACTAAAAATCAAATCTAAATTAATTAACCTTACCTTAAATCACTCAATCACTTTAATTAGAAAACATTTTCTTACCTAACTGCACCCCGCTTAGTGTGCATATAACAATCTGAAGTAATTAGAGTCACATGATTGAATCTATTTATTTAGAGCGACGTGATTGAATTCATTTATAACAATAATCCTCACCAAAAGTGCGTTTAGCAATTTTAGAGGGCGGACCAAAACTCTGCCATCCGCTCACCCACGTTTGTTTAGGTACATGAAAAAATGGCATAATATATGGAAACAACACGACCGGGCCGGCGGCGCAATCTTCGGGGATAGGGGATTGGAGGAGAAGGATTGGCCTGGCAGCATGACCGGGGTGCTTCCCCGCGGCCGCGGCCGTCCTCGCGATGCCACCTACCCGAAATCAATGCTGCTCCCTGCCGTCAGCCGAGGCGACGCCGCCTGCCCTCCTACCCACGGTCCGCTGCCGCGTGCGGCTAAGGCGGGAGGAGTAGCGACGGGGTCGAGGTCCTTCATGCGTTCCGGGATGGAGGCCATGATTTCATCGAGGTCGTTGCTGCCTCCTACACTAAGGGTGTGTCGCCGAGATTGAGGCGAGCATGAGGAGCTGTGGCCACCGCCATGGTCACCCCATCGCAGGGGATGGAGCACGCCGCTGGCCTACAACTTGTGGAAATCACTGTTTCTCTTCAGGTCGCGTGGTGACCGGATCTTGCCGATGTGTCCCTCCCCGACGACCTCCTCTTTGACCGGTTGGCCGGCATGGATCTCGCCATTGCTGCCCTCAACTTCTCTGCCTCGAGCTCGACGGTCAGCCACCATGGATCCCCCAGCTGGAGGGTCACGTGAACCAGCCGTCCTCCCATGCTGCAGCGGCGAGAAGGTGACATGGCTCTCCGTGCACGAATAGTGGAGTTCAGTCAAGTACTTATATACTTGGCCTCTACTGCTGATCCATGTACATGGAGAAGAACAGACAACCGCTCATTCATGCTTCGTTCCACTCCTTTGCGCTACATTACTGGAGGTGACATTTTCCTATCTCTCTATGTTGTAACAAGCCTGCTGCCTGCATAGTTAATGGATTTTTTATTTAAATTTATCGCTGCTTAGTGCTTTGTTGCAATTGTTCACCCAAGATTCTTATATATAATCTGAGCGTATGTAGGCATACTTAGCTTTGCTATTCCATTTTTTCTGGCGCATAGAAATAAGAGTATTGTCCAGGTTAGGTATTCAATTGAGTATGATATTTGGATTGCTATCAGAATGTCTTTTCTATGCATGTGATTTCTCACATCTAGTTATAATATTTGTGAAGACGTGCATTGCACGTGCACTTGGAAGCGGGCCCGTGGCCCGCGCTGGACGGCGCCGACGCCGATCCGAGCCACCTCGTCCGCGTATTCTTGGAGCTTTGGCTGGTCGATTTTCATGAAATTAATTCTCTCAGTTCTGGTGGCAAATATAATACACATAATCCATATTGTTATGCATTAGCGTGTATGTGTGAAATAGATGGATTATGGTCCCGTACCCAATAAGATGGATATGTGTGTGTGTTAGAGAGAGAGGGAGAGGGGGATAGAGAGTGAGGAAGAGGAAGGGAGAGTGTGTGTCTGTGTGTGTGAGGATTTGATGGTAAAAAAGGTCGCCAATGTCGTAATATTGAACTCTTAAAGTTAATGTGGTCCCGTTGCAACGCACGGACATTCTTCTAGTATGGGATGGTAGTACACTTGACAAGGCTCAAATGTGTTCATTGGACCAAATCCATTTGATGCATGATTTAAATCATATGAAAATCACAAATTGTTATCTTCTGCTAACAGAGAACAGATTTAACCTCTCCTTGTGTTGTGTGTTGTGTGTGTGTGCCGTGCGTGTGGCCGGCTGGGTTCTGCCTAGTGGCCGGCCCCTGTTAGTACTAGGTTCAGCTAGTAGTATTAATTAGTGTCAAGTTAGTCTAGTAGTAGATGATATGTAGGTCCCCATTAAATAAGTTAGGTTTATTTAATTGTTTAGGTAAATAGTGCATGACATGTGGGTCTCAGCTCTCCTTTTGACTAGTCAAATTGACTTGGTCAACTCAGATTAAAAGTAATTTAAAAACTCTAGAATATTATTAAAACTTTGAAAAATCTTATAAAATAATTCATACCTGGGATGAAATAGTTTTCTACGTGAAAGTTGCTCAGAACGACGAGACGAATTCGAACACGCCGTCCGTTCGTCTACCACACGTCTCTAGCATAGCGAACCTGCAAACTTTCCCTTCCGGTTCATCTGTCTCACAGACGTCCGGGACCGGGAAAACTTTCCCGGATGTTTTTCCCCTTCGCCAGTATCGCCTAACGCTGCGTTAGAACACCTCTAGCCCCACTTATTATCTTGTTGTGCATATGTCTGCGTGTATTTACTGTTTCTTCCCCCTCTTCTCTCCGGTAGACCCCGAGATTGCTGCTGATGCCCCTATGATGGACTACGTTAACGACGACTCTTCTTCCCTTTCAGCGGAGCTTCCAGGCAAGCCTCCCCTTTGATCATCCCGATATTGCCCATTCTATACTCTCATGATTGCATTAGATTTTGCTACTGTTATTGTTTGCTCCTATTCTGATGCATAGCCTGCTTTTGTATCTGTTATTGTTACCTACCTGCTTATCCTAAACTGCTTAGTATAGGTTGGTTAGTGATCCATCAGTGACCCCTACTTGTCCTTGTTGCCCCTGCTTCATCATCGACGCCTCGATTGACGTGATCGACGACCAGAGCCCGACACCTCACATCACATCACGCCCCTTTAGTTGCTCGACTCTGCAGAGCTACTATCGAGTGCCGAGGGTGGTCCCTCATAACGCACTCCTGATGATAATTCTATAGTGTAGCTATTCGGTCGTGGTCATCGAGGGTGATTTCCTCTTTCACCATTCCCGATACGGCTCTGTCGTTCAACGCCTCAAGTGTGAACCTCGAGGGTGGTCCCTCTTACGTTCACCTTAATGATTACATTGAGTGGAATCCACCAGGGATGATTCCTCGGGTTTTCCCTTTGATGTCTGGACACACAGTTACAATGATTTACTTGAGACCTTGGTGAAAGTCGGGCGGGCCCGGAGAGCACCCGCAAGATAATGACGTGGCACGGCCGGGCATTCTGAGCCCTTGTTGTAAGTCCACGAGACGGGGCGATGGGGTCACTTTCGATCGTGAGTCTCTGCTCGTCTCCGCAAGCTAATAATACACTATGGTTTGGGTATTTGTTCTGAGTTGGCCTCTGGCCTTTACGCACTAACCACCACGCGAGAGTAGATATGGGCCTCGACGTTGTGGTATCAGCCGAAGCTTTGTCAGACGTCCAGTTCAGCATTGTGGCCGGGCCGGATCGTGCCATCCACTTCACGGGTGGTGCTGGTATCCCCTTGCGCACAACGACCCGGAGTGCAACGGGCGATGGGCCCAGACCACGGAGTGCTTAGGATGTAGACCGGCGGGGACCTCTCTGCTGAGCCTAGGTCGGGCTGCGACGTGTTGATCTTCCGAGGGCGGGCATTGACCCCAGAAAGGTGTGTCCGGCCAGAGTGATCGAGCGTGTTGGGTAACGTGGTGCACCCCTGCAGGGAAGTTATATATTCGAATACCGTGTCCACGATAATGGACGTTCAGACTTATATCCTGATCTTATACAGCTACAAATGGATACTTGAGATATGTGGCTCCGGGATTGTTTTCTCGCAGGGAGTCGAGGAAGGATCTCTGGGCATTAATGTTACAACATGCTTGTTAATTATAAACTGCTATTCTTTACTCTTCTACATGCTGCAAAATGCTCGGAGCTGCGCGAAGATGCTAGTCTTCGATAGGCTAGGTCCTCCCCCCTATTCTGGCATTCTACAGTTCAGTCCACATATACAAACCTTCCATTTGATACCAGTGCATACTTAGTATAGATCTGATGCTTGCGAGTACTTTGGATGAGTACTCACGGTTGCTTTGCTACCCCTTTTCCCCCTTCTTTCTTCTTTCCGGTTGATGCAACCAGATGGTGGATCCCTGGAGCCAGATGCCACCGCCGATGGATGCTGCTACGTGAAGACCGCCGACGACCAAGAGTAGTTAGGAGGTCCCAGGCAGGAGGCCTTGCCTCTTCGATCGTTGTTGCTTTTGTGCTAGCCTTCTTAAGGCATCCTTGTTTAACTTATGTCTGTACTCAGATATTGTTGCTTCCGCTGACTCTTGTGTATCGAGCTTTTGTATTCGAGCCCTCGAGGCCCCTGGCTTGTAATATAAAGCTTGTATTATTTTAATTTGTGTCTAGAGTTGTGTTGTGGTATCTTCCCGTGAGTCCTTGATCTTGATCGTACACATTTGAGTGTATGATTAGTGTATGGTTGAATCGAGGGCGTCATAAGTTGGTATTAGAGCCGACTGCCTGTAGGATCCCCCTTTCCAACTCCTTGGCCGAAGTTGAGTCTAGTCTTTGAAAAACTATTTTACTAACATGGTTGTGTGGCTTACGGGCCCACGTCGCCAATTGGGTGGTATTATGATCTTTTATTCCTCGTCTATACTCTAGGATTCTGATCTCTCTTCTATTCGGGTTAAATGATTTTGTTAACTCTAACTCTAGGATTTCGTAAATACTTCCTTCCGGAGAGCCCTTCACTCCAGATGATGGCTTGGTGCACCAGAAGATTCTGAAGATACTCTCCGATCCTTTTCCGAGACCCTTGTACCCTTTGTCGTTGCAATCCCTACCACCCATAAATCCTTATGCGTAACTATCTATGTTGTTGTTCATACCTTCATCCCTTGTTGCTCTTGTTATTACAAGATGTCCTGAAAAATCCTTTGATGTTCCGAGAATTCTTTATGCTTACTGCCCTGCAGTTCCTTGCCACATGAGTACCCCTACGGATAATTACTCGCGCTTGCCGAGTATCCGTTCATCCACAGTTGTTCATGTGATTCACAAGATACTTTGGAATACGATCCGACCTTCCGATAATCCTCTGCAACTATTGCTCGGCTAATATTTATCTGCTTGCATTATGGTTACTTCCATTTCTCTAGCAATACTCATTAGCATCCTTTGTCATCGTAATTTTGAGCATTTGATTCGATTCGTTCGTGAATGCTCGCGATCATTAGTCCTATTTAAAATTCTCCCCTTGGTTCAGACGTCACTCCGGACATGAGCTGGTATTCGGCGAATCAAACCTTGATTGATTATCAATCTATGTCTATTCTACTTACTTGTCTTTGATCAGAGCCTCTGCATCTGATCCCCCGTTTTGGAAATATTCCTTTGGATTTGAGCTTTGAATTAGTCAGTTGTTTCTATAACCTGACCTCTTGCATTCTTTCTTCTTCTGGTTGAGTACCGTTGCTCACATTAGATCCTTCGTGGACCACCAGATCCTTGGTTGGATCTTATCCGACAACGTCTTCCTTTTCCAATAACCTTGTGATCCTTTCCTCGGATACATAATGCCTTTGGTAAATTGTATCTTCTGTTTTTTTAACCATACTCTGCTTTCGGGTTTAAGTTTTTACTCATGAAGTTTGTGGTATATGATCCTAAGATGCCCCTATGGGTTGAATCTATGTCTTCCCTAAATCCGTGTGTACCCGAAGATTGTGCGGGTTATATCTACTAGCGTTTCTTAGGATAACATTTCAATGCTACAACTTCTTCAAATGCAAGAAGTGAATGGAAGGTTATGCATTGGAAAAGTGGGAGTCGACCTTGAGCCTTTGTGTTCATGCTCATGGACCCGATGTGGAACTTATCATGGAAGCTTCTTGTAATAATAATAATCCCCTTGTGATAAGTTCATCTTGTAACCATGTTTGGTCCTTTGCAACCGTGGTTCCGCCCATATAGTTCTTCTTTGATCCCATTTCTCGGACAAGTTGAAGTACTTGTCTTCTGCAAATCTTTTCACCTGTCCAACCTCTATCTTGTTCTACCTTCGAGTATTACCCTCCGGTATCTCGAGAATATCACGGAACTACATAACTTCTTATGAGCTCTTCATCTACTATTATTTCTCGCCGATTCCAATCCTCCACGAGTTCTGAGTTGTTAGACACTCGAGAACACCGATAACTGTTTTGAGTCTCATTTGTTTTGATTAACCTTTCTTGCAACCTAACATATTTGAGCAGTGACAGTTCCCTGCTTATGTAAACACCTCGGTGTGCAAACCTTGTCAGTAAGACCCTGCTACTATTGTGGGTGACATTCCGGTAACCACCGATGGATGAGAACTTTGCCTATTGGTCCGCCTCGTTTCAACGAGCAGGAAAATGGTTCTCCTCATCCCTCGTCCTTGGTATCAACGTTGTTGCCAACATAACTGACAAGCTATCCTCTGAACTGCCTTGCTATCATGACCATGCAAAATGTTAGCACCCTTCCTGCTTTTAACCCACATGGTGGGCCCATAACCCACAGCCCCACAGGATCGAAACCTAACTCTCCTGTACAACCTTGACACCGAAATATTCTTTGCACATGGCTTCGTATGTAAATCACGAGCTACCTTCCTAGTGATCTATTCTGGTACTAGACGCAATACTTATTCCCATTGCTCTGAACCCCTTTCACCCTCTGTTTCAAGCAATGAACGATTGCCTACCCAGTTGAACCTTCTTATTACACCTTCTTATCTCGCTCTCGATGACTTCCTTAAATTTCAACTCGAGAGATGCATCTATGCCACGTTTAGTGAGATAGCCCTCAGGTACCTATCTTGTCATGAGCTCCGTCCTTCTCAAGTCTTTCCCCTTACTCCACCCCTTAAATCTCGGGACGAGATTTCTTGTAGTGGAGGAGAATTGTGACGCCCGGATAATTAAGCTGCAGTAACCCTACGCTAATGACGCCACGTCACCACGATTACTGTTGTTAAACTCGCGTTGATTCGAAACCGGTTCAAATTCAAAATTTAAAAATAAAGTCAAACAAATTAAAGTTTCCAAACGTCAAAACTAAAATGTGCAAGCTGTAGCAAATAATTCATAAGTATTGTTGGTGAAGAAACCAAATTGTTATAGAATATTTAAATACACTTAAATAAATAAAATAGTGGCAATTAATTAAATGCCCTTTATATTTATGAAATGTCAAACTAATTTATTTGGGGCTAGAACCTTTTGTGGCAGAGGTATAAACAGTAATACTAATTTAGAAACTACTTTTGTATTTTAACTAAACTTAAATAATTAAAACTGTAAAAAAAAGAAAATAAGTAAAAGGTAAAACAAAAGCAAAAATATAAACAAGAGAGAGACCCTCCCCTCCCCTGGGCCTCGGCCCACCAGGCCAACAGTGGCCGACCCAACTAGCCACCCTCTCCCTGCTCTGTTCACGGGGGAAGACGTGGGCACCGGCGATGGCCGCCACGGCCGAGGGCGTCGCCGTGGCGCTCATCCGCCCTCCCCCGGCGCCTACTTAGTCGCCCTCCCTCTCCACGCCAAGCCCTAGTCCTCATTCCCCTCCTTCTTGCGCCGTTCTCTCGCAGACACCGCACACACACACTGCCGACGCCATGGTCGATCTCGTTCTCATGGCCACCATGCTCCCCGGCGCTTGGGAGGATGACCAGGAGATTCACCGTCGTCGTCTGCTTCGCCTACGTGCGCCGAATCGAGCAGGGCGGCCTCGTGCGCTCGTCACAGTCATCATCTTCTCCGCCACGGTCGTCGACCGCCGTCGTCGATTCGCGCAGCTCCGGTTCTTCCCCGACCACCTCGAGCTCGCCTAAAGGATCACCGTGAGCTGTCGCCCCTTTCCCCTTTGTTTCTTATTGATTTGTCGCCGTAGACACCGTACACCGCCGCGGCCGATCTCTCTCACCGTGTCGTGGCCGCGTCCCGCGTCCCCCAGCCCGCGCATCGGCCGCCGCCTGCGCGCGCGCCCCCGCTCGCCGCTGCTCACTGCAGCCGCTGCTGCTCTATTTCTGCTGTCGCGCTGCTGCTCCCGTCGTGTGCCGCTGCTGCTTTCTCTGCCCGCTGTCGCTGCTCCTTGCAATCGCTGCTGCCGTCGTCATGCGGCGCGCCCCTCGCCAAGCTGTGCCCTGCTGTTGCCCGCCCCCGCCTGGCTGAGCCGCCGCCTAGCGCCGCCCTGCCTCGTCTCGCGCTCGACCACGCCACACCGCTGCTCACTGCTGCTCTACTGAATCTAATGCTGCTTACTGAACTTGTAACTACAGTAGATGCTACTAGCTAGCTTTTCTATTTTCACAATGACTAAGCCTCTAGTTGGTCCCTAATCTGTGGTTAAACAACTGTTAACAGGACTAAAAAAATATATGGGATGGTGGTACACTTGACAAGGCTCAAATGTGTCCATTGAACCAAATCCATTTGATGCATGATTTAAATCATATGATCACAAATTGTTATCTTCTGCTAACAGAGAACAGATTTAACCTCTCCTTGCGTTGTGTGTTGTATGTGTGCCGTGCGTGTGGCCGGCTGGGTTCTGCTTAGTGGCCGGCCCCTCTTAGTACTAGGTTTAGCTAGTAGTATTAATTAGTGCCAAGTTAGTCTAGTAGTAGATGACATGTAGGCCCCCATTAAATAAGTTAGGTTTATTTAATTGTTTAGGTAAATAGTGCATGACATGTGGGTCTCAGCTCTTCTTTTGACTAGTCAAATTGACTTGGTCAACTCAGATTAAAAGTAATTTAAAAACTCTAGAATATTATTAAGACTTTGAAAAATCTTATAAAATAATCCGTACCTCGGATGAAAAAGTTTTCTACATGAAAGTTGCTCTTAACGACGAGACGAATTCGAACACGCGGTCCGTTCGTCTATCACACGTCTCTAGCATAGCGAACCTGCAAACTTTCCCCTCCGGTTCATCTGTCTCACAGATGTCCGTGACCGGGAAAACTTTCCCGGATGTTTTCCCCCTTCGCCAGTATCGCCTAACGCTGCGTTAGAACACCTCTAGCCCCGCTTATTATCTTGTTGTGCATATGTCTGCGTGTATTTACTGTTTCTTCCCCCTCTTCTCTCCGGTAGACCCCGAGATTGCTGCTGATGCCCCTGTGATGGACTACGTCGACGACGACTCTTCTTCCCTTTCAGCGGAGCTTCCAGGCAAGCCCCCTTTGATCATCCCAATATCGTCCATTCTATACTCTCATGCTTGCATTAGATTTTGCTACTGTTATTGTTTGCTCCTATTCTGATGCATAGCCTGCTTTTGTATCTGTTATTGTTATCTACCTGCTTATCCTAAACTGCTTAGTATAGGTTGGTTAGTGATCCATCAGTGACCCCCACTTCTCCTTGTTGCCCCTTCTTCATCATCGACGCCTCGATCGACGTGATCGACGACCAGAGCCCGACACCTCACATCACGTCACGCCCTTTAGTTGCTCGACTCTGCAGAGCTACTATCGAGTGCCGAGGGTGATCCCTCATAACGCACTCCTGATGATAATTCTGTAGTGTAGCTATTCAGTCGTGGTCATCGAGGGTGATTTCCTCTTTCACCATTCCCGATACGGCTCTGTCGTTCAACACCTCAAGTGTGAACCTCGAGGGTGGTCCCTCTTATGTTCACCTTGATGATTACATTGAGTGGAATCCACCGGGGGTGATTCCTCGGGTTTTCCCCTTGATGTCTGGACACACAGTTACAATGACTTTACTTGAGACCTTGGTGAAAGTCGGGCGGGCCCGGAGAGCACCCGCAAGATAATGACGTGGCACGGCCGGGCATTCTGAACCCTTGTCGTAAGTCCACGAGACGGGGCGACGGGGTCACTTTCGATCGTGAGTCTCTGCTCGTCTCCGCAAGCTAATAATACACTATGGTTTGGGTATTTGTTCTGAGTTGGCCTCTGGCCTTTACGCACTAACCAGCACGCGAGAATAGATATGGACCTCAACGTCGTGGTATCAGCCGAAGCTTTGTCAGACGTCCAGTTCAGCATTGTGGCCGGGCCGGATCGTGCCATCCACTTCACGGGTGGTGCTGGTATCCCGTTGCGCACAACGACCCGGATTGCAACGGGCGATGGGCCCAGACCCCGGAGTGCTTAGGATGTAGACCGGCGGGGACCTCTCTGCTGAGCTTAGGTCGGGCTGCGACGTGTTGATCTTTCGAGGGCGGGCATTGACCCCAGAAAGGTGTGTCCGACCAGAGTGATCGAGCGTGTTGGGTAACGTGGTGCACCCTTACAGGGAAGTTATATATTCAAATACCGTGTCCATGATAATGAACGTTCAGACTTATATCCTGATCTTATACAACTACAAATGGATACTTGAGATATGTGGCTCCGGGATTGTTTTCTCGCAGGGAGTCGAGGAAGGATCTCTGGGCATTAATGTTACAACATGCTTGTTAATTATAAACTGCTATTCTTTACTCTTCTACATGCTGCAAGATGCTCGGAGCTGCGTGAAGATGCTAGTCTTCGATCGGCTAGGTCCTCCCCCTACTCTGGCATTCTGCAGTTCAGTCCACATATACAAACCTTCCATTTGATACCAGTGCATACTTTAGTATAGATCTGATGCTTGCGAGTACTTTGGATGAGTACTCACGGTTGCTTTGCTACCCCTTTTCCCCCTTCTTTCTTCTTTCCGGTTGATGCAACCAGATGGTGGATCCCTGGAGCCAGATGCCACCGCCGATGGATGCTGCTATGTGAAGACCGCCGACGACCAGGAGTAGTTAGGAGGTCCCAGGCAGGAGGCCTTGCCTCTTCGATCGTTGTGCTTTTGTGCTAGCCTTCTTAAGGCATCCTTGTTTAACTTATGTCTGTACTCAGATATTGTTGCTTCCGCTGACTCTTGTGTATCGAGCTTTTGTATTCAAGCCCTCGAGGCCCCTGGCTTGTAATATAAAGCTTGTATTATTTTAATTTATGTCTAGAGTTGTGTTGTGATATCTTTCCGCGAGTCCTTGATCTTGATCGTACACATTTGCGTGTATGATTAGTGTATGATTGAATCGAGGGCGTCACAACAACAGCCTGAACCTGCTGTATCAAGACATAGTGCGCAAGATGGATATCGATCCTTCAATGATCGAACCCACTAAAACCACCTTTAAAGGTGTTATACCAGGTGCGGAGGCCCGTTGTACAGGCTCCATCACTCTGGAGGTAGTCTTTGGACCACCGGATAACTACCGCAACAAAGAGTTAATCTTTGACATCGTCCCTTTCCGCAACAGCTATCACGCATTGCTCAGACGAACCGCGTTTGCTCGATTCAACGTGGTGCCACATTATGCCTACCTTAAGCTCAAGATACCCGGTCCGCGCGGCGTCATAACAGTTAATGGCAAGGCCGACCGCTCCCTCCGTGCCAACGAGTACACCGCCGCCTTAACAGTAGAAGCACAGAGTGGCATCTTTCAATCGAACCTTGAGTCGACGGCCAAGCTTCCGGACACCATCAGACGAGTCCGAACTACTTCGCGGCAGGATAGCCCAGCTCGTCAAGAGCTCAATTAAACACTCCGGCAGTAGATGGAGGCAAAGCTATGATAGGCCACACAATGCGGCTTAAACCGCTTCGTGGCACACAAAACGTTCTTTGCATTTTCTTTGCAGGTCCACTCTTGTGTAGGCCAGGACTGGCGACATGGCGACCAACCTCATGAACGGACAAATATACCAAGAAGGGAAACAGCTCGAACACGTAAGGTAATCCTTAGATATTCCCCTCGAGGACCATCCGATTACGACCCGGATCCGCACACAGCCTCCCCCGCCTGGTCTCAGCAGGTTCCGAAGTCATATTTCTTTTTATCACATTACCTGTACTCGTACGCATCAACCTATTATTTAATTATAACATGTGGCTTTATATGACGCTCATTTGCTATTGCTTCTTATTGACACTCTTTGTGAAAAGGCACTCGTACAATACGATATGCCTTAATATGCCAGGGGCCTCGTCGTACCCATAATACGGCAATAAAGTCCAGGCACCTTCACGGTCGTTCGGCACCCCGAACTTATAGCATTATATGCATCGGCTCCGAATCATGTCTTAGGTCAATAGTTGGGTTGTCCGGCTCCTGTGCTTGCTACCCTACGTTCCGCTATATCGGCTAGGATAGTAAAGGGAGAACTACTACGATTGCGTCCCGGTTCTTCCGGACGAGCGCCTCAGTAGAGAAAGCCGAAAACTGACTGTCATGATACGGCGTGAGCTGGTCAGCTGTTCGAGAGGTTATAAAATCTTTAAGGATTTCTTCCGCACTATGCGATAACTAATGCAGCATGCGAGGGATCGACTTTCTCTTCCGATTAGGTGCTTATAGAGCCCCTAGTGCGGTCTTCCGAACACCAAGGGCTGCGCCTACCTTTATTTTGTCAAACTCCTATGGCTAAGTGAGGGTGATAAAGCCTTATAGTCCGATTGCCTGGTTCGTTGCACTGAACACCTTCTTCAAGGACCCAAAACTGGGGTAAAGAGTGCTCAGGTTCATCCCGAACACCCCCGTATTTCCTACGTGGGGCAGAAGCCGATGACTGGCCAACTCTCAAGGTTAATATATAAAACGGCCGCACAAGAGGTAAAATTTCCAAAATAACAGGCATTATGTCATTTAAATGACCTTGTTCAAACATTGCATAGGACAACATGAATGTATTCATGGGAATATAATGTCATTGGCACATTGCTCTGCTACAAGACGGGATCCTTTCAGGACACTATCATAATATAACTCGGTCTTGCGGTGCTCCTTCCCCTCAGGCGGTCCTTCGGTCATCAGCTTTTCAGCATCCATCTTCGTCTAGTGCACCTTTGCGCGGGCGAAGGCCATTCGCGCACCTTCCATACAGACCGACCGCTTGATGACTTCAAGTCGAGGGCAGGCACTCACCAGCCGCTTCATGAGCCCGAAGTAGCTGCTGGGAATCGGCTCGGCAGGCCATAGCCGGATAATTAAATCCTTCATGGCTAGTTCGGCCACCTTATGCAGTTCGATCAACTGCTTCAGTTGATCGGCAAAGGGCACTAGATACTTTGGCGCCAGATACTACGACAAGAAGAGCTTCTCGGCAGTGCTCCTTTCTTCGGCTCGGTAGAATTGTGCGGCATCAGATATGCTGCGCGGCAATTCCACAAATACCCCTGGAGAAATCCGAATTCAAATTAGTAACGTGATTTTCTCCCTTCAAATATTTTGCTTTGCATAGAAAAAGCCTTACCCGCCGCGATTTTCCTCGCCTCCTGGATTTCCTGCAGGGCGCCTCGGGCTTCCTCCCGGGCACCGCGTGTGGCTTGCCGAGCCTTGGTGAGTTTGGATTCTTTCTCCGTTAAACTCTGCTCCAAGGTCTCGCATTTCTTCACGGCCTCTTGGAGCTCTTGCTCAGCCTCAATAACCCTGGCCTCGTGCTTTTCATGAAGAGCCTGCTCTGCGGCTGCCTTCTTCTCGGTCTCGGCCACAGCCTTCTTAAGAGCCTCAACTTCGGTCATCGCCCCTAGAGCACATCATGAAAATATTTTCATCACACTCAGTTATTCATTCGTGCTGAACGCGAACAAGGTTTTTCGCATACCTTGCTTATCCTCGAACTGCTTTTTCAATTGGCCAAGTTCTTCTTCGGCCCGCTCCAGACTCTGCTTCAGTCTGGAGAGTTCCGCAGTATGAGAGGCGGCAGTCTCTGCAGATGCCTGCTTATAAATAAAAAAGAGGGAGAGGTACCACAGGGTGAGTCTCCTGCGATCGTGTATTTGATCCTCTGTCCGGTTCTTTCTTTCAAACACCGAACAGTGTATCAGGGGCTACTACCTATACTATAACACTCTTTGCAACCTCACAACATACCTTAAAGCCCGTTATAAGGCTGATGCAGGCTTCATTCAGCCCGCTCTCAGCGGACTGAATCTTTTCAATCACCGCACCCATAAGGGCACGGTGCTCCTCAAGGATGGAGGCGCTTTTCAGCGTCGTTGATAAGGTATCCGACACCCCTGGTTGGGCAGAGGTTGCCGGTGGGACAGGTGCACCCCCTCCTGCCGAGGGAGGTTGCCTGCCTGATTCCGGAGCCTTATCGGTCTTCGGAATTGTGTCCGGTTGGGGGCCGAATTCAAGATAGCCCCCGTCGTTGGTGCCCATGGGAGCCTTGTCTCCCGCGTGTCCGGCCACCAAAGTTTAACCCCCTGGCGCCGCCTTGACGGTCTTTTCACCCCCTCCTTGGCCTAGGTCCCTCTGGGACGATGCCTCGGTGTCGTTCCCGTGTTTTGGGGAGGGGGCCTTTGGGGGTGTCCCGCCGTCCATAGCATCCGAGCCCAGTAAATCCTCCGATGAGGATTGTTCGGCGCAGGACCTCGCCAGACTGCAAAACAGTGTGGCTTAAGGATTAAACGTCATACAATAGTGAGTCTAGACGCGCAAACGTGTCCGGATTTTATATACTCACGATTTCACCAGGGGCTGGACCCTGGGATCCCACTCCGGGCTGCTGTCGGTCGCGGTGGCGGATTCCTCCAGAAGGGGAGCCTTTCCCTTCTTAGGCGACTCAGCCTCCAATTGTGTGGAGGCCATCCTTTTCTTTCTTCCCCTTGCTGGGGGGATTGGTTTTCCCCCTCTTCCTCGTCCTCTCTGGAGGAAGAGCGGGCATCAGAGTCTTCGGATATTGTGTTCGAAGTGCCTCGGCGACGAAGGCCGCCCCTGGTCTCTTTGACCTCCTTCACGGCTTTCTTCTTCGGCGCCTTATAAGGCGCTGGGACCAGTATCTTTGTCAGAAGTGGGCCAGCTGGTTCTTTTGGCAGTGGGGCCGGACAGTAGATCCGCCCCGCCTTCTTCGTTCAGACCTGGGAGGATTGTGGAAAAACACATTAAGCATTTCCCTCAGATTATACAGATAAAGCATGTGACTTGCCAACGTACAGAGACTTACCGAACTCGCAGGTCGGGACATTTGATACCCGCGGTCCTCGGCTGAGTCCGGCCACGATTTGCCGGACTTAAAAAGCACTTTCCAAATGTCTTCGTGCGATGAGTCGAAGAACCCTAGTAGGGTTTGGTGCTTGGCCGGGTCGTATTCCCATAAATGGCAAGCCCTGTGTTGGCAAGGGAGAATTCGACGAACTAACATCACCTGGACAACATTGACAAGTTTGACATTCTTATCTTCCATACCCTTGACGTGTGTGTGGAGCACCGACACCTCATCGGGCGAAGACCAGTTCAGGCCCTTCTTGGGCCAGGACGTAAGCCGCAGTGGAGCTCCGGATTGGAATTCGGGAGCTGCGGCCCACTTTGTGCCACGTGGCTCGGTGACATAGAACCACTGTTGTTGCCATCCCTTGACGGAGTCATTGAAGGTACCCGATGGTCATGTGACATTGGGCATCTTGCTCACCATGGCTCCTCCGCACTCAGCGTGCTCGCCGCTCACCACCTTGGGCTTCACGTTGAACATTTCCAGCCATAAGCCGAAGTGTGTGTGTGTGGGGGGGGGGGTGCGGAGAAAGGCCTCGCACACGACGATGAATGTCGAGATGTTGAGGAAGGAATTGGGTGATATATCATGAAAATCGATCCCATAGTAATACATAATCCCGCGAACGAATGGGTGGATGGGAAACCCTATCCCGCAGACAAAATGAGGAAGGAATACAACCCTCTCGTAGGGTTCCAGAGTAGGGATGATCTGTCCCGCCGCCGGGAGGCGGTGGCTGATCTTCTTGGCCAGATACCCGGCCTCCCGAAGTTTCTTGATGTCCTTCTCCCGGACGGTAGAGGCCATCCACTTGCCTCCTGCTCCCGATCCGAACATTTCGGAGGGCCTTTTTGGGCGGAGAAGGTGAATGCTTGGGCGCTGGAGCTCGAGCGAGAGAGAATGGATGAGCAGAGGAAGAAGAAGGCGTGGGTGAAAAAGAGGAGTCCTTATCTCCTTATAAAGGCAGCAAGAATCCTTGGACACCCGGACTGTTGGACTATGAAGATACAAGATTGAAGACTTCGTCCCGTGTCCGGGTGGGACTCTCCTTTGCGTGGAAGGCAAGCTTGGCAATTCGGATATGTAGATTTCCTTCTCTGTAACCGCCTCTGTTATAACCCTAGCCCCTCCGGTGTCTATATAAACTGGAGGGTTTGGTCCGTAGGACAACAACAATCATAATCATAGGCTAGCTTCTAGGGTTTAGCCTCTACGATCTTGTGGTAGATCTACTCTTGTAATACTCATATCATCAAGATCAATCAAGCAGGAAGTAGGGTATTACCTCCATAGAGAGGGTCTGAACTTGGGTAAACATTGTGTCCCCCGCCTCCTGTTACCATTAGCCTTAGACACATAGTTCGGGACCCCCTACCCGAGATCCGCCGGTTTTGATACCAACATTTCTCTTGGGTGCAGACTTGGTGGCTTGAGCAGCAGCTTTGGGAGCAGTCTTGGGCTTTGATGGAGCAGCCCCTGACTTGATTGCGTCCCCCATAAGCTTTTGTGCCTTGGGTGCTGGTGCAACATCCTCTTCCTCTTCATTATCAGATGGATCTCTCATCATGGAGGGCTTGCCAATGACTCTGGCAATGGTCTTCTTGACCCTCTCCTTCCTCTTCTTTCCTTCTCCAGCCTCTTTGGGTTCAAGAGTTAACTCCATTGTTTCTTGAGTGGAGGCTCTGGCCTTAGACATAGGAGTCCTTCTTCTGGTGCCTTCTTGTTCAACCCTGGCTTAGTTGCAGCAGATGTGCCATACTCTTTCTTCAGCACCTTCTTCCTTGAGGTGGCCTCATTCTCAACAGCCACATAGTCCTCATCCTCTAAATATGAGGTTCTCTTCTTTCTTGAACTGGTGGCTGCCTTGGGCAAGTTAATTGGTGTGCTCCTGCTGCCCTCATCATAGCTGCTTGAGGGATCAGAACCCTCACTTAATTCCACTTGTTCCTCAGATCTGTTCTGACTGTCACTCTCGTCAGACATCTTGGCAAACACACTGACAGCAGACCCTATGAATAGATGTAGATGAGGTAGAATAGATGAGCATCACAAAGTGCAGAGATTTTGCAAAACAGATGACTCAAAAACTTAGTTTTAGTTCTCCATAGAAAGCATTTTGGAGCTACTGATTTGTTAAAATCGATGATACCAAAGCAACTTTTAGAGCCTAAACTAGTGAACTCGGTCAGACCGAGTCACAGTTTGGTGGCACCGAGATTGCTAGGGTTTCACAGAGAGTCGAACTCGGTCGCACCGATTTGCAGTTTTCGGTCAGACCGAAAAGCGCATGTGCAATGGCCTAAGCCAAATCGGTGAGACCGATTTCTACAACTCGGTCGGTCCGAGATGAGTTCGGCGGAGAACTAACCCTAAATTTTCAAATCAAATCTAATCTAAAGAATGTTTTCTGTGGATAGATCGTTTGCATACGTGGTAAAGATCATGGTAAAGCAATGTGCTATGAATCAGAGTAAGGAATTAGCACATAGAGTCGAACCCATACCCTAGTTTGGCGGGAGTTCGCTACGGCGACAACGGTGGAGCAAAATTCCGTTGACGGCGATGGAAGCCAACGGCGGGAGGTCGCTGGCGGTGAGGAGACTATCCGGAGACCCGAGGAGGCAGAGCAGGTGATATGTCTCCAACGTATCTATAATTTTTGATTGTTCCATGCTATTATATTACCTGTTTTGGATGTTTATGGGCTTTATTATACACATTTATATTATTTTTGGGACTAACCTACTAACCGGAGGCCTAGCCCAAATTATTGTTTTTTTGCCTATTTCAGTGTTTCGAAGAAAAGGAATATCAAACGGAGTCCAAACGGAATGAAACCTTCGGGGGAGTTATTTTTGGAACGGAAGCAATCCAGGAGACTTGGAGTAGACGTAAGGGAAGCAACGAGGAAGCCATGAGGCAGCGAGGCGCGCCCTACCCCCTTAGGCTCGCCCCCCACCCTCGTGGGCCCCTCATGGCTCCGCTGACCGACTTCTTTTGCCTATATATGTCCATATACCCTAAAAACATTGAGGAGCACAATAGACCGGGAGTTCCACCGCCGCAAGCCTCTGTAGCCACCAAAAACCAATCGGGACCCCGTTCCGACACCTTGCCGGAGGGGGGATCCCTCACCGGTGGCCATCTTCATCATCCCGGCACTCTCCATGACGAGGAGGGAGTAGTTCACCCTCGGGGCTGAGGTATGTACCAGTAGTATGTGTTTGATGTCTCTCTCTCGTGTTCTTGATTTGGCATGATCTTGATGTATCGCGAGCTTTGCTATTATAGGTGGATCTTATGATGTTTCTCCTCCTCTACTCTCTTGTAATGGATTGAGTTTTCCTTTGAAGTTATCTTATCGGATTGAGTCTTTAAGGATTTGAGAACACTTGATGTATGTCTTGCCGAGCTTATCTATGGTGACAATGGGATATTCACGTGATCTAATTGATGTATGTTTTGGTGATCAACTTGCGGGTTCAATGAACTTATGCATAGGGGTTGGCACACGTTTTCGTCTTGACTCTCCGATAGAAACTTTGGGGCACTCTTTGAAGTACTTTGTGTTGGTTGAATAGATGAATCTGAGATTGTGTGATGCATATCGTATAAACATGCCCACGGATACTTGAGGTGACATTGAAGTATGTAGGTGACATTAGGGTTTTGGTTGATTTGTGTCTTAAGGTGTTATTCTAGTACGAACTCTATGATAGATCGAACGGAAAGAATAGCTTCATGTTATTTTACTATGGACTCTTGAATAGACGATCAGAAAGGATAACTTTGAGGTGGTTTCGTACCCTACAATAATCTCTTCATTTGTTCTCCGCTATTAGTTACTTTGAAGTGACTCTTTGTTGCATGTTGAGAGATAGTTATATGATCCAGTTATGTTATTATTGTTGAGAGAACTTGCGCTAGTGAAAGTATGAACCCTAGGCCTTGTTTCCTAGCATTGCAATACCGTTTACGCTCACTTTTATCGCTTGCGACCTTGCTGTTTTTATATTTTTAGATTACAAAAACTTATATCTACCATCCATATTGCACTTGTATCACCATCTCTTCGCCGAACTAGTGCACATATACAATTTACCATTGTATTGAGTGTGTTGGGGACACAAGAGACTCTTTGTTATTTGGTTGCAAGGTTGCTTGAGAGAGACCATCTTCATCCTACACCTCCCACGGATTGATAAACCTTAGGTCATCCACTTGAGGGAAATTTGCTACTTTCCTACAAACCTCTGCACTTGGAGGCCCAACAACGTCTACAAGAATAAGGTTGTGTAGTAGACGTCAAGCTCTTTTATGGCGCCGTTGCCGAGGAGGTGAGTGCTTGAAAGTATGTCTTTAGATCTTGCAATCGAATCTTTTAGTTTCTTGTTTTATCACTAGTTTAGTTTATAAAAGAAAACTACAAAAAAATGGAATTGAGTTTGTCTCATACGCTTCATCTTTTTAATATCTTTCGTAAGTATGATGAAAAGGAAAATTGTGCTCAAGTGTTAGAAGAAGAAGTCTATAAAATGTTTGGTACTAAATCTTTGAATGAGGAGCATGATTGCAATGTTGTTAGTATGAACTCTTTGAATATCCATAGTACTAATGATGATTGCACTAGTTTTTGAGTCATCTGTTTGAGAGAACTCTTTGAATGTCTCCTATAAGCATGCCAATTTTTATGGAGTGCATTGGGTTTGCAAGTACACACCAAATAGGGAAGATAGATATTGCAAGAGGCATACGCATTTAGAAACTAAATGGTTGCAAGAAAGGCTAGATGTCTGTGGTGAAAATTTAAATTTTCTTCATCGTACTTGTGAACTTTGCAATGAACGTGATCATTTAACTCCCCAATGCAAATTGTTTCATGATCGAATCGTGTCCAAAATTTGTGATGATTTGATTTCTCTTGCACATCATAATGAACTTAGTTTGCTTTTGGATTATGAAGAAATGAAAAGTATATCTAAGAATATTCCAGAATTTGCCCTTAAGAGAGTTCTTGGTTTTGATCTAGAGGAAATTTATATGTATTGTGCGGTGAATTGCATTGAAAATCCTTATATTGCCAATTACATAAAGAAAAGAAAACAAATAGAAGATGATGAGAATACTAATGAAGGAAAGAGACTTCCCAATATCCTCCTATTATTTCTTATGATGAATCAGGTAACGAGGAGGAGCTTTCTATTCAACCAATCTCATCAATAAGGAGCTCAAAAAAGAAGGATAAACCCACACATGGTGTGAAGAAGAAAAAGAAAAGACGAAGAAGCAATGGTAAAAAGGTATTCCTCCCAAATGATGTTGCTCCTACTACTCATTGTGATGATGATAATTGCTATACTATTGGTGCTATTCATACTATTAATGATGAGAGTGATTATGCTTATGATATGAAAAGGCCCAAGCCTGGGGAAACTATGTTTAATGAGGATGACATATTTGAGAATATATTTGTTGCAATTAATGTTTGTCCCAAGCTTGGGGATGCTATGTTTAATGAAGATGATATTTTTAGCCTCCCAAGTTTTGATATGCAAATTTGTTATGATGATAGCATGCCTCCTACTTATGATGATTATATTGATGAAAGTGGGTTTGGAAGAGTGTCAACTTTAGGAAGTAGTGATCCCACTATTTTTAGGATGTTGAATCTTATTATGATGAATACGAAAGTGGATTTGTATAGGTCATGACTTTATTTAGTGATGATTCCACTATTTTGGAAGAGGTTTCAATTGATTATGATGAGAACAAAGTTGCTACTTATGATGATTATTGTGATGAAACTTATGCTATAAAAAGTAGTGATGATTATATTTATAAAACTTGTCATGATTATGACTACCCTTTTTCTGAACTTTACTCTTTTAATGTGGAAACAATTTATAGTATTCGAGTCTCTTATGATACTCCCATTATTCCGAATAAAAAGAATTTTGCTTATGTGGAGAGTAATAAAATTTCTATGCAAGTAGATCATGAAAAGAATGCTTTAGGTGCTGGTTATATTGTTGAATCCATTCATGATGCTACTGAAAATTATTATGAGGGAGGAACATATGCTTGTAGGAATTGCAATAATATCAAGTTTCCTCTCTTTGTGTTGAAAATCTTGAAGCTATGCTTGTTTTGCCTTCCTATGCTAGTTGATTATTGTTCCCATAAGTTTTTTGCTCACAAAATCCCTATGCATAGGAAGTGGGTTAGACTTAAATGTGCTAGTCATATGCTTCATGATGCTCCCATTATGTTTCAATTCTTATCTTTTATGTGAGCATCATTGTCATCATCATGCCTAGCTAGAAAGGCATTAAAGAAAAGCGCTTGTTGGGAGACAACCCAACACTTACCTTTACTGTTTTTGTGTGTTCACATGATTATGGTACTGTAGTAATCATGTTTTATAGCTTTTGTTTCAATAAAGTGCCAAGTAAGACCTTTAGGATAGCTTACGATGATAGTTGTGTTGATCCTGCTGAAAATCAGATACTTTTGCACCCAGTAAATTAGTTTTGATAATTCACAGAAACGGGCTTTTGATCTGATTCTTTTTGATCTGGATTGGTAAACAAATTGCTTAGGACTTCCTAATTTGGTAGGAGTTTTGGAGTTCCATAAGTATACGTTTGATACAGATTACTATAGACTGTTCTGTTTTTGACAGATTCTGTTTTCTATGTGTTGTTTGCTTATTTTGATGAATCTATGAGTAGTATCGGAGGGTATGAACCATAGAGAAGTTGGAATACAGTAGATATTACACCAATATGAATTTATAATGATTTCATAACAGTACCAAAAGTAGTGATTTATTTTCTTATACTAACGGAGCTTACGAGTTTTCTGTTGAGTTTTGTGTTGTGAAGTTTTCAAGTTTTGGGTAAAGATTCGATGGACTACGGAATAAGGAGTGGCAAGAGCCTAAGCTTGGGCATGCCCAAGGCAACCCAAGGTAATATTCAAGGACAACCAAGAGCCTAAGCTTGGGGATGCCCCGGAAGGCATCCCCTCTTTCGTCTTCGTCCATCGGTAACTTTACTTGGAGCTATATTTTTATTCACCACATGATATGTGTTTTGCTTGGAGCGTCATGTCATTTTATTTTGTTTTGCTTGCTGTTTGAATAAAGTACCAAGATCTGAAATTCTTAAATGTTAGAGAGTCTTTACATAGTTGCACAATTATTTGACTACTCATTGATCTTCACTTATATCTTTCGGAGTAGTTTGTCGTATGCTCTAGTGCTTCACTTATATCTTTTAGAGCACGACGGTGGCTTTATTTTGTAGAAATAGATGAACTCTCATGCTTGACTTATATTATTTTGAGAGTCTTAAACAGCATGGTAATTTGAATAAAAACTTTTGTATGAAGTGAATTGGATGCTATGATCAATTTGATGCTTGATAATTGTTTTGAGATATGGAGGTGGTGATATTAGAGTCATGTTAGTTGGGTAATTGTGAGCTTAAAGAATACTTGTGTTGAAGTTGGCAAGTCCCGTAGCATGCACGTATGGTAACCGTTGTGTAATAAATTTGAAACATGAGGTGTTCTTAGATTGCCATCCTTATGAGTGGCGGTCGGGGATGAGCGATGGTCTTTTACTACCAATCTATCCCCCTAGGAGCATGCGCGTAGTGCTTGGTTTTTGATGACTTGTAGATTTTTGCAATAACTATATGATTTCTTTATGACTAATGTTGAGTCCATGGATTATACACACTCTTACCTTTCCATCATTGCTAGCCTCTTCGGTACCGTGCATTGCCCTTTCTCACCTTGAGAGTTGGTGCAAACTTCGCCGGTGCATCCAAACCCCGTGATACGACATGCTCTATCACACATAAACCTCCTTATATCTTCCTCAAAACAACCACCATACCTACCTATTATGGCATTTCCATAGCCATTCCGAGATATATTGCCATGCAACTTTCCACCGTTTCGTTCATCATGACACGCATCATCATTGTCATATTGCCTTGCATGATCATGTAGTTGACGTCGTATTGTGGCAAAATCACCTTCATAATTTTTCATATATGTCACTCTTGATTCATTGCCCATCCCGGTACACCGCCTGTCATGGAATTGTCACGGTAGATGTCCTCTTGCAAGGACTTAGTTGTGGAGCCATCGCAACTAGGAAGCTTAAAGGGGTTATCGGGACAAAGGACACGAGAGATTTATACTAGTTCGGCCCCTTACGGTGAAGGTAAGGCCTACGTCTAGCTGGGTTGGTATTGCTTGATGTTTTCGATGACCAGGGAGCGAGATACGCTATGCCCGGTTCTCGATGAGTTGTTTCTTGTCCTAAGCCGCCAGCGGGTCATCCCCTTATATACACGGGTGGATGCCCTGCGGCCTATAGAGTCCCGGCCGGCTCATAGACAGTGTCCGGCTCGGTGACTGGTTAAATTTACCTTATGTTACAAGTCATACCATCATGGCGGTTTATCACTATGGGCCTTAAGCCGCCCGTGGGCCTTAGGCCCTTTATTCAACCGCCATCTTCATGCTTGGTCTTAGACTTCTTTCTGCTGAGTCTTCTTTGCGTAACCCGCCCCCCTGGGCGGCTTACACAAATAGTTATATCCCCAACATTAGGCCCCAGATTGATTTGAACCGGTTCATGTCAATCTTAAAATACCTTAAGAAATAAGCCTTCGGTCTTCTGTCTATGCAAAAGGGTTTAACCCGCCATGACGTCATCTTCTGGATCCATGTTAACCCGTCGTGACGTCATCTCCATTTAAATCCTTATTTTATTCTGCTATATCTTCAACGGATCGTTGCCTTTACTGATTGTCTTGAAACCCAAGGCATCGGGGTCGCTGGATAATGATATCCAATCTCCTCGTTTCTCGCGCCTTCTCAGTCAGCCCTTCCTTATAAATAGGCACGACCTAGGTCTTTTCCATTCTCCCCCATCGGTCGTCTTCTTCCTCTCACTGTTTCTCTGCCGCTCGAGCTCCGCCACCACCGCCGCCGCAGATCTCCTTGTCCTCGCCAACTCAGGCCGACATCAACCTGATTTGACCAGAAAACCGCGACGAACCTCCGCAGCAACTCTGCATCTGTAAGTTTCCTCCTTGTTCCTCAGATCCGCATTAGGACCTTCGAGTTCCTCGGTGTTCTTTGCTGTTCGTCAGGAACCCCTCATAGATTTCATCACCACCGTCATTT
Source organism: Triticum aestivum (assembly GCF_018294505.1). NCBI lineage: Eukaryota > Viridiplantae > Streptophyta > Magnoliopsida > Poales > Poaceae > Triticum > Triticum aestivum. Next base: position 276,138,480 of record NC_057795.1, on the reverse strand, counting down.
CTTGATCCTTAAGATGATATTTAACTGATGCGGTAGCTATTTCGCACCCATTTCGAATGCAAGTAGATTCCTCTTCTCTATACAGAAGCCTTGTTTAGAACTGATGAACTTATCTGTACTAGTTTTAGGTCTAGAATATTTTCTTTGTTGTGCACCTGTTTGATCCAAAATAATATCTGCCAACTACGAAACCTGTTTGTGCGGCACTTAGGCAAAATCCGTTTCTATCGGATCCATTTAGTCGCAGCGACTCTCACCGCCGGCTTTAAAAAAGATAACACTGAATCACAACCTTACCTATTCCTGATGGTTTAAAATAACTTAATTGCTTCTGATATTCATAGCGGCTTAACTGACCAGATATAATTAGTCATATGTCATTAGTCCCTGTCTTAAGCCGCCATTTTGAATAGACTTAAAAATACTTTCCTTCCGGGCTAAAATTGAACCGGAGCTTCTTATTTTGTCCTAGGCTTCCACTTACGTCATGGCACCTAAGGCAACCAAGGCTCCTGTGACCTGTAATTGGGTCCAATCCACTGTCACAAAGAGCAAATTGCCTGAATTTGTGAAGTCTGGCCATCTGCCCAAGAAGGAGGTCATGTTTTATCATGCCCCTGACCCGTCCGAGGAGAAACCTCAGCCCAAAGAAGGGGAGGTGATAGTTTTTACGGATCATATGAGCCGGGGATTTGCCCCACCCGGTTCAAAATTCTTCAGGGATGTTTTGCATTTCTTTGACCTCGGACCTCAAGACATCGGGCCCAATTCCATGTCAAATATTTGCAACTTCCAAGTCTTCTGCGAGGTGTACCTGGGAGAAGAGCCCAATCTACTTTTGTTCAGAGAGCTATTCTACTTAAACCGGCAGAATGAACGTGCCAACGGGCCCAGTCTAGAACTTGGTGGCATCTCGATTCAGCGCCGGAGAGACTGCCTTTTTCCTTATGCTGAACTACCGAGAAATCCGAAGGATTGGAATCAGACGTGGTTCTATTGCTAGGACACTTCCCCGGCTGACGATAACCCTCTGCCCAGCTTCCGCGCTCTGCGACTTGAATCAGATCACCCGCTGCCGGATAAGCTAACCGCTGTTGAACGTCTATCACTTGCCCCTACCATCAAGAAGATCAAAGCCCTCTTAGGTAATGGCTTGAACGGTATTGATTTGGTGCGAGTCTGGATCTCCTGGCAGGTGATCCCGTTAAGCCGCCGCCCTGGCTTAATGTGCTCTTACACTGGCGAAAAGGATGACCCACTGCGTCATAGTCCCGACGACTTACCAGATGATGTGGTGGAGGCTACAGCCCAAGCGTTGTTGAAAGAGGGCACGGTGACTAGTAATGCCTTTGGCTTACTTCCTTTCTGCAAGAAGAACCCGGCCCCCGCAGTAAGTCATCAACCTCAATGAATACTCTTTACCATGTTATACCTTGCTTTTATTCATAATTCCTTATTATTTTTTACAGGCCGATGACAACTTCTGGAAGGTCAAGTATGACCATGAGGCGGCCAAACAAGCCAGAGCGGCAAAAAGAGCTGAAAGGAAAGCCGCCAAGACTAGAACTTCGAAGAAGAGGAAGCCAAGCGCTTCCGATATGTTTAAACTTGACGACACTGATGACGATGAAGAAGAGGTAACTTCTAACTCCCTTGACTCTTTATCATCACCTTACTGACATTAAATCTTTTCAGGAAGACACGGGGAACAGCCGAGCCGTCGAGGAAGTGGTAACTATAATCTCCTCCGACTCCGAGCCCTTGCCGCGTCAGAAAATTCGAAGAGTAACCCGGAAAGTAAGATTTTCACATCCTTTGGCTTACCAAGATCCTCAATTTATTTTGAAGCAACAACAATTGGAAAGCCGGAGGCAGACCCGGACCAGCAAGGATGTAGAGCTCTCCTCCGGCTTACCTGACGTAATCAGGAAGCGTCAGACTGAGGTTATCTCCGATTTACGTTCTGTTTTACCTTTGGCGGGTTTAATTCGTCAACCTTTCAATTCATCTGACTCCAATTATCAGGATACCTCTCCTTCCTCCGGCGAGTCTATGCAATCTAACATGCCGACTTTCAAAACTGCCCCTGGGTAATGTACTTTTGTTTACCTTATGTTTTACCTTACTCATGCTTTTGTACTCATCCTTCTGCCTTTGTCCATAGCGTACAAGTGAATCCCAGTAAGAGGGCAAAAAAGAGTAAGCCGTCCCAAGACCCAGTCGTGACTGAACCAGAGCTTGACACGACTGATCCTAACAGTTCTACCCATCAGCCGCCGCCTGAACCAGCCTATGACATTCCAGCACCAACCTCTGATCCACCCGCCGAAGATACTCTCAACAGCTCTGATAACCCGAAAGCTCCTAGCCCGGCCAAGACAATTGATCCGGAAGTTGAGATTCTAAAGAATCAGTTTGTTGAGCCAGGGCAGCCCACTGTCCTTGCCAAGTGCTCTGCTAAGGAGGAACTGCTGGAACACCGAAAGGCCAAGCTAGACATTGCTGACTATACTCATTTAAGCATTGGCGATATAGTCTCTGGCTATCTCAATCAAGTACATAGCAGCCGTGACCTGGAAATTGACATGGTGAAGCAAATACAACAAAAATCTGAGGTATAACTTATGCCCCTTATCTGAATCATACTTACTGTATCAGCCCCCAAGTCTATTGCTTATGAATAAATAAATTGTAGACTTAGAAAACTGCTTAGCACTGCTCTGTCCGGTTTAGAAAGAAGATATTTAACCCGGTTGTAACATGATACCTTGAACTTGCGATACACATTAGCCCCCAAGTGTCAAGTATCTTTGCTTGCAAAGTGCTTGGGACTTAATTTGCATGAACCAGCATTGTAAGTTAAAACTTCTTCAGCATACATTAGCCCCCAAGTGTCAAGTATCTTTGCTTGCAAAGTGCTTGGGACTTAATGTTATCTTACCATGATTCTGACTATAACCCGACATCAATGCAGGCCACCATAAGTCAATTTGAGTCGGAGATTGCTGACCTGAAGAGCCGTCTGACAGCTCAAGAACTTGAAATTCAAAAGGCCAACTCCAAATTTGAATTCAGCGTCTCTGAACAAGAGAAGTTGAAGAAGAATTTTGAGGCGGAGAAGAAAATATGGGCTGATGAAAAGGCTTCACTGGTGACCCAGGCCGAGATGGCAGAGGCATCACTTGCAGAAGCAACAGCCGAGCTATCCGGCTTAAAGCGCCAGATATCTCAAATGGTCTCAGCCATCTTCGGTAAGTTACTGTATATAACCTCAAATATTGTAATCCTTCCTTTGATGACTATTTTAATCGTTATCTCCAGCTCACCTTATGTTTATGAACGCAGGCCCCAGGAGCACAAACCTCAAGCAGAACATGTTGATCAAGCTGAAAGCGGTTTATACTCTAGTGGAGCAACTGTACACCGGGTCACAATGTGCTTTGGCCGCTGTAGCTTTATCAAATGACGTTCCCCACCTCCTGCGAGACGTGATGAAGTGTCTTGTTGTGCTACCTCAATGGGTCCAAGATCTAAGGCGGGCGTCCTCAAGAGCCGGGGCCATCGCCGCGTTGAGCCGGGCAAAAGCATGGATTCCAGAACTAGACCCGGCCGACCTCGCTCTTGGATACCTGAGTCTGAAAGAGGATGGGACCGTATTTGATGAACAGGATTTCACCGCCTATGTCAAAGATATACGCCCCGTGGCTACTCTCATTGGGAACGATACTGACCTTACCAAGTATCAGCCAGGCTATGACAGTGAGAACCGGAGAATTCCAACACCTCCCTATGATGAAGTCAGCCTGATCCCTCCAACTCGTAAGCATACCTTTGCCCCTGAAGTGGACCCAGCCGGTTTAATAGATGATGCAGCTGAGTTTGAAGCCTTGAGTGACATTGACTGGGCCTCGTCAACCTTCCAGGACAGGGCAGCCGACGGAGAGGCGGAGAAGGATAACCCGGAATCTTCAAGCCCACCAAAGGAGTGAACCGCCAGGCGTTTATGACTTTGTGAAAACAATGCTTCATTATTCAGACTCGGGGAGTCTTGTAATAGGGTAGAAAAACCTCTCCATTTTTGTCATGCCTTCGTGCATGTTCATGGCGCTTAATACTTTCGTAAGCCGCCATCGCTATATACTTCCAGCTTATGTTGATCTTTTATTTCCTTGATGTTAAATTTGCTTGCCTTATCCTGCATATAAAACAAGCAAAATTCCCTTGGCGATTTATCGCATCGGGGGTCACATAAGGTATTGATAACCCAGAGTGCGAACCAAAACATCATATAAAGGCCGGTTTATGATTATATTTGTTAAACATAATCACAGTAGCATACCTATGATCCTTTTGGTAATCTCGCCGGTTTATGTGACCTAAATCATGAGGGTAAGCTTAATTCCTGAAAGTTGGCACATATGATATTCACCTGGCCCTTAACAATTAAAGTGACCAATATTAAACCCGGTGGAATGAGAACCCCATAGTACTTTCAAGAAAGGCCTCACGATAATCGAACATTTATACTTACAAAGTATGATGAATAATAAACAAAATTTGAAAGGCCTCTGATTCAAATATGATCAGTGAACCATTCCAAAGAGGTTAAGCTAAGATTCGAATACGATCATATAGCCCCCAGTGGCTTTGGCGATGCCGATCAAGTGGGTATCGACAGCTATGTTCTCTTTGGTTCGAATACGACCTATGTTTGAACAGGAAACCCTCAAGTGACCATAAGAGTTGTTTAATGACGCTGATTCGAATACGATCCACGTCAGACCCAAAGGGGTTAAGCTATGATTCAAATATGATCAAGAAGCCCCCAAGTGAGTTTGGCAGTATGCCGATAAAATGGGTATCGACAGCTATGTTCTCTTTGGTTTGAATACGACCTATGTTTGAACAGGAAGCCCCCAAGTGATCACGGCTAGATTGAGATATGATCATAAGCCGGACCAAAGGGAAAGCCGGATTCAGATATGATCCGCTCCCTGTTGGTTGTTTCCACCACCTGATAAAGAAGACATATAAACCTTTGAAGGTGAAAAGGACAGAAGGTCCTGCTTTATTGCTTTATATAATATATACATCGTCAAAATATATACATCTTGAGAGCCGGTGGCTCAAGTATAGTAAGGCCGAAGATGGGCGATATTCCACGGCCGGCGGGTCTCCTCCTCCGACTTACGTGAGTCTTTGTGCTCTCGAACATCGATGAGGTAGTATGACCCGTTGTTCAAATTCTTGCTGACCATAAAGGGTCCTTCCCAAGGAGGGGATAGCTTGTGCATATCAGACTGATCCTGGATGAGCTGGAGCACTAAGTCGCCTTCCTGAAAGGTTCTGCTTCTAACCCGGCGGCTGTGATAGCGGCGCAGGTCTTGCTGGTAAATCGCCGAGCGGGCTATTGCCAAGTCTCGCTCCTCATCCAACAAGTCAAGTGCATCCTGACGAGCTTTTTCGTTATCAGCCTCAACGTAAGCCGCCACGCGGGGTGAATCGTGCCGGATGTCACTTGGCAGGACTGCCTCTGCTCCATACACCATGAAGAAAGGTGTGTAACCTGTAGATCTGTTAGGCGTAGTGTTGATGCTCCACAGTACAGAGGGTAACTCCTCCACCCAACAACCCGGAGTCCTCTGTAAGGGGACCAAGATCCGAGGTTTGATGCCCTTCAGGATCTCCTGATTAGCTCTTTCTGCTTGACCATTGGATTGAGGATGAGCAACAGCCGAAACATCAAGCCGGATATGTTCTCGTTGACAGAACTCTTCCATGGCACCCTTGGAGAGATTAGTGCCATTATCAGTTATGATGCTGTGTGGAAACCAAAACGAAAGATCACCTTTTTCATGAACTGAACCGCCGTGGCTGCATCACACTTACTGACCGGCTCTGCCTCAACCCACTTTGTAAACTTATCCACTGCCACCAGGAGGTGTGTCTTTTTATCCTTAGACCTCTTGAAAGGTCCAACCATGTCAAGCCCCCAGACTGCGAACGGCCAAGTAATTGGAATCATCCTCAACTCTTGAGCCGGCACATGAGCTCGTCGTGAGAATTTTTGACATCCGTCACATTTGCTGACTAGATCCTCCGCATCAGCATGAGCCGTCAGCCAATAGAAACCATGACGGAAAGCCTTGGCCACAAGAGATTTTGAACCGGCATGATGACCACAATCTCCTTCATGGATCTCACGAAGTATCTCCTGACCCTCCGCAGGCGACACACAATGTTGAAACGCCCCAGTGACACTGCGGTGATGTAACTCGCCATGAACAATCATCATAGATTTGGACCGCCTGATGATTTGTCTCGCCAGGGTCTCATCCTCAGGCAACTCTCCCCGGGTCATATAGGCCAAATATGGCACTGTCCAATCCGGGATGACGTGAAGAGCTGCCACCAGCTGTGCCTCCGGGTCTGGCACTGCTAGTTCTTCCTCTGTAGGTACCTTGACAGAAGGATTATGCAAAACATTGAGAAAAGTGTTAGGCGGCACCGGCTTACGTTGAGACCCCAACCGGCTTAAAGCATCAGCTGCCTCATTCTTCCTTCGATCAATGTGCTCCACTTGATAACCTTTGAAGTGCCCAGCCACAGCATCTACTTCACGACGGTAAGCCGCCATATAGGGGATCCTTGGAGTCCCACTTGCCTGATACCTGTTGGGCCACGAGATCTGAATCGCCCAAGCACCTTACCCAGCTCAAATTCATCTCTTTGGCCATCCGGAGACCATGGAGTAAGGCCTCGTACTCAGCTGCATTGTTAGTACAAGGAAACATAAGCCGGAGCACATAACAAAATTTGTCACCACGAGGGGAAGTTAAAACAACTCCAGCCCCCGAGCCTTCTAACTGCGTGGACCCATCAAAGTGAATAGTCCAATATGTGTTATCTGGATTCTCCTCAGGTGCCTGCAACTCTGTCCAATCATTGATAAAGTCCACCAAGGCTTGAGACTTAATAGCAGTACGTGGCATATACTTCAAACCATGAGGCCCAAGCTCAATAGCCCACTTGGCGACTCGTCCTGTGGCTTCCCTGTTTTGGATGATGTCTCCCAAGGGGGCAGAACTCACCACAGTTATAGGATGACTTTGGAAGTACTGCTTCAGCTTCCGGCTTGCCATAAACACTCTGTAAACAAGTTTCTGCCAATGTGGATATCTTTATTTAGACTCAATGAGCACCTCCCTAATGTAGTAAACCGGCCATTGAACTGGATGCTCCTTGCCAGCCTCCTTACGCTCCACCACGATGGCAACACTGACGACTCGATGTCATCCACATATAACAACAACGGCTCTTTATCAATGGGAGCCGCAAGGACCGGTGGCTCAGACAACTGTCTCTTTAAATATTCAAAGGCAATATCAGCAGCATCAGTCCAGACAAAAGTGTCTGTTTTCTTCATCATCTGATACAACGGTAAGGCCTTCTCACCTAACCGGCTTATGAACCGGCTTAAAGCAGCAACACGACCCGCCAATCGCTGAACATCATTGATGCACGCCAGTTTAGCCAGAGAGGTAATTGCCTTGATCTTCTCCGAATTAGCTTCAATGCCTCTGTTTGAGACCAGAAAACCCAAGAGCTTGCCTGCAGGTACACCAAATACACACTTGGCCAGGTTAAGCATCATCTTATAAACCCGGAGATTATCAAAGGTCTCTTTCAAGTCAGATATCAAGGTTTCCTTCTCTCTCGACTTCACCACGATGTCATCCACATAAGCATGAACATTGCGCCCAATTTGATCGTGGAGACAGTTCTGTACACATTGCTGATAAGTCGCCTAAGCACCCTTGAGCCCAAATGGCATAGATACATAATAGAAGGCTCCAAACGGAGTGATGAAAGCCGTCTTCTCCTGGTCCTTAACTCCCATTTTGATCTGATGATAACCAGAGTAAGCATCCAAAAAGCTCAAACGCTCGCAACCCGCCGTAGCATCAATGATTTGATCAATACGAGGGAGAGCAAAGGGATCAGCCGGACAAGCCTTATTTAAGTCCGTGTAATCCACACACATCCGCCAGGTGCCGTTCTTCTTGAGTACGAGCACCGGGTTAGCCAACCACTCTGGGTGAAAAACTTCAATAATAAACCCAGCCGCTAAGAGCCGGGCAACTTCTTCTCCAATAGCTTTCTGTCTCTCTTCGTTGAACCATCATAGAAACTGTCTGACCGGCTTATACTTTGGATCAATATTGAGAGTGTGCTTAGCGAGTTCTCTCGGTACACCCGACATGTCAGAATGTTTCCATGCGAAGATGTCCCAGTTCTCACGGATGAACTCGATGAGCGCACTTTACTATTTAGGATCCAAATTGGCACTGATACTGAACTGCTTAGATGAATCACCTGGATTGAAATCCACAAGCTTGGTTTCAGCAGCCGACTTAAACTTCATCGCTGGGTCATGCTCGGTGGTTGTCTTCTTTAGAGAGGTCATATCCGCCGGGTCAGCATTGTCTTGATAAAACTTCAGCTCCTCTGCTGCACAAATAGACTCAGCATAAGCTGCGTCGCCCTCCTCACATTCCAGGGCTACCTTTCGACTTCCATGCACGGTGATGGTGCCCTTGTGACCCGGCATCTTAAGCTGCAGATAAACATAACACGGCCGTGCCATGAACTTGGCATAAGTCGGCCGCCCAAACAGAGCATGATATGGACTCCTGATTTTGACCACCTCAAACGTCAATTTCTCAGCCCTGGAATCATACTCATCTCCAAAGGCCACTTCTAGTTCAATCTTGCCAACTGGGTAAGCCGACTTACCAGGAACCACTCCATGAAAAACAGTGTTGGATGTCTTCAAATTCTTATCAGTTAACCCCATGCGTCAAAAGGTCTCATAATAGAGGATATTGATGCTGTTACCCCCGTCCATGAGTACCTTAGTGAATTTATATCCACCAACCTGAGGTGCTACCACCAAGGCTAACTGACCCGGATTATCAACCCGGAGGGGGTGATCTGCCCTGCTCCATAAAATGGGCTGTTCTGACCACCTCAAATAACGGGGAACCGCTGGCTCAACAGAATTCACGGCCCTCTTATGAACCTTCTGGTCACGTTTGCACAAGCTAGTGGTGAACACGTGATACTGCCCACTATTCAGCTGCTTCGGATGGCTTTGATAACCCGACTGCTGCTGTTGTTGTTCCCCTTGACCAGACTATTGTTGATTATAGCCGCCTTGATATCCCTGGAAGCCAGAACTTGAACTGCCGCCCGGGCCATGAAAGCCGCCAGCTCCTGAGCCGCCGCCCGACCCATGATTACCATCGAACGTGTTGGAATTCTTAAAGGCGTTCATGATCGCGCAATCTTTCCATAAGTGGGTGGCGGGCCGTTCCCGGGTGCCGTGTCTCGGGCAAGGCTCATTGAGTAGCTGCTCAAGAGATGGGCCTGACCCGCCAGATCGAGGGGGCGGTTTTCCCTTACGTCTCTGATTATTACCCTATGCATTGGCGTTGGTTACAAACTCCGGGTTACCCTCCGCCTTACGCTTATTGCCTCCTTGATTCATCGGGTTATGCTGCTGATCCTTTCCATTGCCGTTCTTCTTTCCCCTGTCTTTTCCTCATCAGACGTGGGATCCTTGGTACTATCAGAGTTGGCGTATTTGACTAAAGTTGCCATCAGCATACCCATATCGCTGCAATCATGCTTAAGGCGCCCCAGTTTTTGTCTCAGCGGCTCAAAGCGGCAGTTCTTCTCCAACATGAGGACTGCAGAGCTGGCATCCCTCTTATCAGACGAATGTATTATCTCCTTGACCTGGTGCACCCAATGAGTTGTGGATTCACCCTCCTCCTGCTTACAATTTGTCAAGTCCACAATCGACATGGATTGCTTGCAAGTGTCTTTGAAGTTCTGGATGAATCGGGCCTTTAGCTCTGCCCATGAATTAATGGAATTGGGCGGCAAGCCCTTCAACCAAGACCGGGACGTTCCATCCAACATCATGGTGAAGTACTTAGCCATTGCCGCGTCGCTGACCTCCAATAGCTCCATGGCCATCTCATAACTTTCAATCCACGCTCCAGGCTGTAAGTCGGCTGTGTAATTCGGCACCTTTCGCGGTCCCTTGAAGTCCTTGGGTAGGCGTACATTATGCAGAGCCGACACCAAACAAGGAACACCGCCGGTTCTAGTAGCCACTCCCGTCTCAAAGGAAGTCATCGGATACTCTGGGAAATCTTGATGAGCCGTCTGTTGAGCCGCTAGCTGAGCCGCCCGCTTGTTCTCCTAACGTATTCGGTCTTGTATCGGGTTATAGCCACTGGGCTGGTTATGGCGCTGGGCGTTACTTGACAAAGCTTCTGACTCCATGTGCCTGCTGTAACTTGGACTCCGGTTTTGACGAGGCGGTGCTAACCAAGGTGGAGAAGTCGAATGAATCCTGTCCCGGCTATAAGAATAAGTCTCTTGCTGAGCCAGGGCCGTTTGGACAAGTTCTCTGATCCTCTGGGTCTCCACCGCTGTCGGATCATCACCGTCCACTGGGAGAGCCGCCAAGCGCGCCGATGCTGCGATTAAGTTCTCCATGGGGTTGGAAAAGTGACCCGGTGGTATCGACACGTAACGGGGCGGTGCCATCTTCCCATGAGGAGGTGCCATCTCCCGAGGCTGAGCCGGTCCTCCTATTCCGGCTGTCACAAACTGATTTGCATCTGGCTGGTTACTTGGGCCGGCTCCGGGTGTAGCAAAAAGATTATGAGGGTTATAAATCGAAGGTAAACGGGACTAGGTTTTCTGATGTCTCCTCCTCATCACCTTGTTAGACGCGTTTAGGCTCATCATGAGCTAGAAGGCCTCTGACTGTAGCCGTTGTGCCCGTGCATCCAAATCCGCCCGTTCTGTGGCTAACCTGGTGTACTCAGCCGGCAAGGCCTCCTTGGCCCGAGCTATTTCCTCGCGCACACGTGCCACCTCCGCGTCATGCTCATCTTTATTTGTAGGAATAACCGTGGCGGTTAACATGGCTGTAAGCTTATCCATGAGATCTATCAGCGCCTGAGCCGGCGGGCGCACAGGGCCTCCTACCCCAGCCGCTCCTGACCCGGACGTTATTGCTGTAGCGGCTGTAGAGTTTTGGCTGGGTTGAGTCCCAGCCATGATGACTCCTGCCCATCTTGGCGGCTCATAGGGGTCTGGAATAATGGGGCCATCGGAACAGCCCCCAAGCATGCCATCTTGCACTTGGTATAGCGAATCTGTTGAGCCGGCGGACGAATAACCGTTAGAGAGGATGGCCATCTCACCACCATCTTCAGATCCTTTAGAAAATTCCTCTCCGTGGATGCAGCCCACGAAGGCATGCTTCATGACGGGTTGAACTCGGGCGGGTCTCGCATGCTGAGCCGTCTCGACAAGGTCAGTGCAGTTGTCCGACTCAGGGCCCGGCTCACCAATCTGGCCGATGAAGACGTGGATTCCGCCGAAGGGGACCCGGTACCCGTACTCGATTGAGCCGGCGTCGGGGCCCCAGCCTTCGTTGTCGATGTAGATCTTGCCGCGACGACTCTTGGTCATCTGGCCCACTGTGTATCCCTTGATCCCTTCGAAGTTGCCCTTCAAGAACTCAAATCCACCGTGCGCAGGCCCCACGGTGGGCGCCAACTATCGTGGAATTGTCACGGCAGATGTCCTCTTGCAAGGACTTAGTTGTGGAGCCATCACAACTAGGAAGCTTAAAGGGGTTATCGGGACAAAGGACACGAGAGATTTATACAAGTTCGGCCCCTTACGGTGAAGGTAAGGCCTACGTCTAGTTGGGTTGGTATTGCTTGATGTTTTCGATGACCAGGGAGCGAGATACGCTATGCCCGGTTCTCGATGAGTTGTTTCTTGTCCTAAGCCGCCAGCGGGTCGTCCCCGTAACATCCCAAATTTCCAATTTGACATGTTATACATAGATCATCCATGCATATCATATTTTATTGCTTTTTCGTTTGCAATCCTCGAAATCCTAAGCAACTCAAGGACCCTTGGAGAGAGTTGGGGATTTTCCGATCTTCATATTTGAGTTTTATCAAATAATTAAGACGAGGATTTTGATTTTGATTATTTTTCTCTCCGGAAAAATATTTCATTTTAAATAAATAAATGAGGGGAGATAATATGACTTCTCCAAAATAATTCAAATATCGGAGGAAAAATGTTAAAATCATTATTTGGTTTTATTTGATTTTATTCAAAATTTTATTTGCCCTAGAAAAATTTGCATGTTTTAAAAGTTGCATTTTAGGGGCCAAGAAAAGTTATTCTCTTTCTAAATATTCCTTTTAGACGGAGAAAACTTGTTTTGGAATTTTTAGGTTTTTATTTATTTTTCTAGGATTTTTTTACGTCGGAGGAACATTTATTTAAAAAAAAGAACCCGTGCCCGACCGGGCCAAGGGCCGCACCAGGCCGGCCGCCTCGCCGCGGCTCCCCGTGCGCGTCGCCGTGCGCCGCACGGACGCCGAGGGGAGTCCGAGCCGGACTCCTCCCCGGGCGCCCCTTCCCCAAGCCGGAGCCGCCCTCCCTCCTTAAGTACCGCCGTCCCGCCGCCCTCACCACCACACCGCCACACCCCGCCGCCTCACCACCACGCCACCACCCCGCCTCTCGTCGAGCCCGCCGCCCCTCGCCGAGCCCGCCGGAGCCGCCCACCCTGCCGGACAACCTCGCCGGAGGTAGCCACCCCGCCGCTGGTTTTTTTTCCGAATAAAACCCCTTCGTTTTTTTCGAGAAAACCCTAGTTCGTTTTTTATATAGATCGGTTTTATTCTTTGTTTTTTTGAGAAAACACTAGTTCGTTTTTTTATGTAGATCGGTTTTATTCTTCGGTTTATTTACTTAGCGAGCGTTCGCTCGTTCGTTCGTTTTAACGAACGTGTTCGTTGTGTAGTTTCTGCTAACAAACGTTCGTTCGTTTAGCCGTTCGTCGTTTTTCTTTTTATCCGATTTATTCCGTGATTATTCTGATCGCGATCTCTGATCCGATGTTCGAACCTGTTTATCTTTTCGCTCGTTTATCGGAATCAGGCGATTCAAGCGCCTGGAGTTTCATCTCGAAACCCTCTTTCCGAATAATCAACTCAAACAAGATTTCGTTTTTGTAAAATTTGACCCTAGTTCAGATTAGTAAACGGATCTTATTTCTTTCGCCGTTTGAGTTTCGTTGCTCCGTTGATTTGATTCTTTTTGTGAACCGGAGTTCTTAAGTTGAACTCTCCAGTCAAACTCTTTTATTTGGAATTTTACTTGTGCATCTTTACTTGTTGCTTATGTATGTTATTGTTTGTTTGCGATAGAATTCCCGGAGTGCGAAGCGTGTTACTACGAGTCTCTAGGATTCACGGATCGTCAGCAAGGCAAGTAACACATTGATCATACTCTTTCCATACCCAGTTTTTTTTGCATTAGTTTCAATCCTCAAACATTGCATGATTAGGATGTCTTTAACTTGTGGGTTGGGAAGTAGTTGCTGAGGTAGAACCTATTGCCCTGTTTATTATCAAACCCTTGGGAGTTACTTCTACGTGTTGCTTATATTGCCATGCTATGCTCGTAGACATGGTTTGGGTTTGAGTGTATCCATGACAGATGTGAGATTGTTAATTAATGGTTTACTTAAGGTGGCAACTTTAATACACATCTGGGTGGATTGAGGCACCTGGGGTATCTAGTGATTGCCTGTTTTTTTGGAAATCCAGGGGTTACCGTGTGATCTTCCTATGGACCGCCACCCAGGCTCAAAGGGAACTAAGTTTATTCATGCTAGAAACTTCCGTGTGCAGCCACAAGCTATTATGGGCTCTAGCATAGTTGAGTAAGTTACGTGAAGCTCTCGAAGAGGTAGATCAGCAGGTAGTGGGTTTTGTAGGTTTGGTATGGTCTACCCGGAGTAGAGTGCTAGTGCTTCCGAAAGACTATGTCTCGGTCATCCGTTTCTCAAACATCATGTAGTGCGAGAAATCCAACGGAGGCGATCAAGTCTTGTGGGGAAAAGTGTGCAAACCTCTGCAGAGTGTATAAACTAATCATGGTTAGCCGTGTCCCCGGTTATGGACGTTTTGAGTATCTAGTACTTGGATATCATGTGAATCTCATCATGTTACTTTAATTAATATTGTTGGGTTTTAATGAGTACTTTTAATTTTGATTGAGAATGCTGTCAACCATTCTCAATGTTTGACAACCACCATGATAGTTAAATAAATTTATTCCTTTGCAGTAGAGAAAAATTGGCTTTATGCAAAACTGTAACCATAGAGCTTTCCACCAGCCAAATATGCATGTAGTATATCTTATTCCATTGTTATTCTCTATGTGTTACATTGCCAGCATATTCCATGTGCTGACCCGTTTTCGGGCTACAACATTTCATGTTGTAGACTTTTCAAACAATGAGTAAGGTTTGATAGGTCGTTGCCGTGCAGCTCAGCTATGCCGTTGGAGTTGATGGACTCACTTTATCTTCCAAGCCTTCCGCTGTTATCGCATTAGATGGCCTTAAGCCATATTATTGTAATAAGTTCTCTTTTGAGATATTTGATGTAATAAGTGTGTGATTGCTACTCTGTTATAAATCCTTCGAGTACTGTGTGTGTCAGCATTACCGATCCAGGGATGACACGGAAGCACAGAGACTTGACCATCTGAGGTCGGGTCGCTACAAGATGGTATCAGAGCACACGCTGAGTGTAGGACACGACCACTAAGATAAACCATAGGTCACTCTTCTCTACTCATTTCTGACTCCTCTCCATTTTCCACTCTTTAGGATGAAGGAGATGAAGAACAAGTTTGCACAACCGGATGAAGACACACCTTTTGGACGCCACTTGAAGGAAGTCACTAGGTACTTGAATATTGGAATACCAAGCTTCTCCGGGATGTACAATGCCACTTTACCAGAAGAAGAGCGCTGGATGATTCAAGTATGAGTTTCGGGAAGGACATTCTCGCCAACTTCCAAACCCATAGAGTTTTCTTTCGAAGCACCCACTTGGAGCCTTGGCAAGAGTATGGCAGCTCATATTACCATGGGACGCATTGGAGAAGTCTACAACAGGGAGCTTAAAGACACCACCTATCAAATATGTGGTCGCGAGATGAACAATGGGAGATGATCAGCACCAGGAAGGATAGATCTGTCGCAGCTTTTATCCAGGAGCTAAACCAGCACATTCGACATCAGGAGAACCAGATGTGCGCACACATGATGGAGATGAAGAAGGCGAAAACTAGGATCATCGAGCTGGAGGAAGAACTCAAGTTTACACGCGATGGATATGAGGAGGAAATCAAGACCCTACTGGAGAAGAATGATGACCTAGTCGAGAAGATCGGAGTCTTCATGGGAGTACCAGCCCCGGGAGAAGAGGAAGGAGATCCCACTTGTCCGGACAATTACATCATCATCAACGACACCGATTCAGATCCAAGTGATGATGACTACGAAGATGAAGCTGGAGCAGACATCATGGAGTCTTCCATCGATCAAAATTTTTAGATGACCACCATATAATAGTAGTACTCCCCATGTAACTAGTAGTAGTTGAGCACTTTTGCGATAGTCCTAGACCGTTTTGTATGCCTTTGCTTGATTGATTGAATGAATGTTTGTGTTTGCCTCATATGCATATGGGTAGTGTTTCTCTCCTAGATCTTTTTCTATTCTAATCTCTTCCATCTAAACCCATCAGATACCTCCGAGAAGAGACCCTAATTTTGTTTTTCCACCAGAGATCACCCAGTTGATCCAGCAGCAGAATGCCTTGATGCAATTGCTAGTTTAGAACCAGGGCAATGCCAACAACAACAATGCCAACAACAACCCGCCGCCAGTGGATAACCTAGCCCGTTTCTTAAGGTTACAGCCGCCGGTGTTTTCCAGTAGCACCGAGCCAATAGTTGCAGATGATTGGCTACGCCATATGGAAGGGAGTTAACAATCGCAGGATGCACAGATGTTGAGAAGGTGCGTTTTGCCGCACACCAACTGGACGGACCTACAGCAGCATGGTGGGAGAATTTCACAGCCACCTATCCTATCGACACTGTCACATGGGCCCAGTTTCAGCAGGCTTTTCATACTGCCCATGTCTCGACTGGAGCTATGCAGATGAAGAAGCGTGAGTTTCGCAACTTACACCAGGGGAACCGTACTGTTTGCCAGTACGTGGATGAGTTTAGCAAGTTATCACGCTATGCCCCCGATGATGTGGCCACAGATGCTGCGAAGCAGGAGAAGTTTATGGAAGGGCTGAATGATGAGATGAGCATGCAGTTGATGGTGGCAACCTTCAACAACTACCAGGAGTTGGTAGATAAGGCTCTAATGATTGAAGGAAAGCAGCAGCAAATTGAGAGCCGTAAGAGGAAGTATGGACAAGGGAAATACAACTCAGGAGCTCACCAGAAGCCTCGCTTAACCCCGAACTCGGGAGGACTTGTTCATAACCATGGAGGTCATAACCATACTGGAGGAGGATCGCATAACCATAATGGTGTGAAGAACGGGAATGGGAACGGAGCCAACAATAATCAGAATCGCTCTAACCCATCTACACCCGCAAAGAGGGACTTAAGCCAAGTTATTTGCTATAAGTGCGGGAAGACAGGGCACTATGCCAATGATTGCCCTGAAGGAAAGAATGGAAACGGAAATGGGAGCGCTGGGAAGATGCCCAATCCATTCAACAAAGGACAAGTGAACCACGTTAACATGGAGGAAGTTGAAGAGCAGCCGGACGCGGTAATAGGTAAGTTTTTGGTTCAGTCATTTACCGCTATTGTTCTTTTCGATACTGGTGCATCGCATTCGTACATACCAAGGGGATTTGTGGAAAAGTTTAAGTTACCAACCCAAACCCTTAGGACCCCTCTTTTAGTGAGCTCGCCTGGAGCAGAGTACATGGCTAGCAGATGGTGCACCCAGATACCTCTAATCATTGGCACGCATGTTTTTCTGTCTGACCTAATCATCTTGGAGTCGCAAGAATTGGATGTGATATTAGGTATGGACTGGATGTCAAAGTATGAAGGAAGTATTGACTGTGCTAGCAAGTCAATTTATCTTACCACCCCGAAGGGAAAAAGGATTAAGTATGTATCTAGGCATGTGCCTAGGAGGAGCCAAGTAAACGCCCTCACGGGAGTTGTACAGGAGGAAGTACCTGTAGTAAAGGATTTTCCGGATGTTTTCCCCGAAGAGTTACCAGGTATGCCACCGGATCGAGACATCGAGTTTTTGATAGAGCTATTGCCAGGTACAGGGCCAATATCCAAGAGACCCTATTGGATGGCCGCAAATGACCTGGAGGAAATTAAGAAGCAGATCAAAGAGTTGTTGGAGAAAGGTTACATTCGCAGAAGTTCATCACCTTGGGGAACCCTAGTACTTTTGGTGGAGAAGAAGGATAAATCCCTGAGGATGGTTGTTGATTACCGAGCTCTGAATGAAGTAACGATAAAGAACAAGTATCCCTTACCGATGATTAATGATCTATTTGATCAGTTACAAGGAGCTAAGGTGTTTTCGAAGATTGATCTATGATCAGGATACCATCAGTTGAAGATCCGAGAGAAGGATATACCAAAGATAGCGTTTACCACACAGTATGGATTATATGAGTATACGGTCATGTCATTTGGACTGACTAACGCCCCTACCTATTTCATGAGTATGATGAACAAGGTGTTCATGGAGTATTTGGACAAGTTTGTTGTGGTATTTATTGATTATATTATTATATACTCGAAGAACGAAGAGGAGCATGCGGAACACTTGCGTTTGGTTCTTGAGAAACTCAGGGAACACCAGTTATATGCCAAATTCAGCAAGTGCGAGTTTTGGTTGAAAGAAGTTGGATTTCTTGGGCATGTTATATCAGGAGAGGGTATAACAGTAGATCCCAGTAAGGTTTAGTCGGTCACTGAATGGTTGGCACCCACTTCAGTTGGCGAGATCCGCAGTTTCCTTGGACTAGCAGGATATTATCGGAGATTCATTGAGAATTTTTCCAAGATTGCTAAGCCAATGACTGAATTGTTAAAGAAGGATACTAAGTTCAAATGGACAGAGGATTGCGAGACAAGCTTTCAGGAGTTGAAGAAACGATTGACTACAGCCCCCGTGCTGACCTTGCTAGATATACATAAGGAGTTTCAAGTGTATTGTGACGCCTCTCGCTTGGGACTTGGATGTGTGCTTATGCAGGACGGAAAAGTTGTTTCGTATGCCTCACGACAACTGAAGCCACACGAGTTGAACTATGCCACACATGATTTGGAGTTAGCAGCCATAGTGCATGCGTTGAAGACATGGAGACATTACCTTATTGGAAACCGCTGTGATGTGTACACGGATCATAAGAGCTTGAAGTACATTTTCACACTGAAGGAGTTGAACCTCAGACAGAGGAGATGGTTGGAACTTATAAAGGATTACGATATGAAGCTACACTATCATCCAGGAAAAGCCAACATCGTAGCAGACGCTTTGAGCCGGAAGAGTTATGCTAATATCCTTGAAAGCAAAGGATTGCCAAAGGAGTTAGCTGCGGAGATCATGGAACTTCGATTGGAGATTGTTCCAAGAGGTTTTCTTGCAACAATGGAGGTTTAGTCGATGTTGTTGGACAAGATTCGAGAAGCTCAGAAGGAGGACAAAGATATTGCTGAGACAAGAGAGAAGATGGGCGAAGGTAAAGCCAAAGGTTTTTGCGAGGATGAGCACGATACCTTGTGGTTTGAGGACCGGATTTATGTGCCCAACAATTCGGAGACCAGGAAGTTAATACTTCAGGAGGCCCATGACTCACGATACTCGATTCACCCCGAAAACACCAAGATGTATTTGGACTTGAAGGAACGTTTCTGGTGGACTGGTATGAAGAAGGATATTGCCAAGTATGTAGTCGTATGTGATGTATGTCAGAGAGTGAAGGCAGAGCATCAGAAGCCAGCAGGACTGTTACAACCTATGCCAATACCCGAATGGAAGTGGGACAAACTTGGTATGGACTTTATTACCGGATTACTCAGAACCAAGGCAGGATATGATTCTATATGGGTAGTTGTGGATCGTTTGACCAAAGTAGCTCACTTCATCCCAGTGAAAACAACATATACAAGTGCAAAGTTGGCCAAGATATATATGTCCAGGATCGTATGTTTGCATGGAGTTCCGAGGAGCATCGTATCAGATAGAGGAACACAGTTTACTTCAAAGTTTTGGCATCAACTACACCAGACTTTGGGTACCCGATTGGAGTTCAGTACTGCTTTTCACCCGCAGACAGATGGACAGGCAGAGAGAGTCAATCAGATTCTGGAGGACATGTTGAGAGCCTGTGCGCTAGATTATGGATCTAGTTGGGATGACAATTTGCCGTACGCAGAGTTCTCCTATAACAACAGCTACTAGGCCAGTTTTAAGATGGCACCGTTCGAAGCTCTGTATGGACGCAGATGTAGAACACCATTGATGTGGGATGAGGTAGGAGACCGTCAGTTGTTTGGACCAGATTTGATCAAGGAATCAGAGGAGAAGGTTAAACTGATCAGAGACAGACTAAAGATTGCTCAGTCCAGACAGAAGAGTTATGCAGATTCAAAACGCAAGGAAGTAACTTATGAAATTGGAGACAGAGCCTATCTGCGAGTATCACCCTTGAGGGGAGTAAAACGTTTTGGAGTTAAGGGAAAGTTAGCCCCGAGATTTGTAGGACCGTATCATATTTTGGAACGGATGGGAGAAGTTGCCTACAAGATGGAGTTACCTGAAGGATTGTCAGGAGTTCACGATGTGTTTCATGTATCACAGCTGAAGAAGTGCCATGCTGAGATGGCCGATATACCGTTGAATGATACAGTGCCCTTGGAGGCGATTCAGCTGGATAATAATCTGACCTATGAGGAGAAGCCAGTAAAGATTCTTGATTTTGATAGTCAAGTCACTCGCAACAAGGTTATCAAGTTTTGCAAAGTTCAGTGGAGTCACCATACCGAGGAGGAAGCCACCTGGGAGCGAGAAGAGGATATTCGCAAGGACCATCTGCACCTATTTTCTAGCCAACCCGAATCTCGAGGGCGAGATTCATCTTAAGGGGGGTAGGTTTGTAACATCCCAAATTTCCAATTTGGCATGTTATACATAGATCATCCATGCATATCATATTTTATTGCTTTTTCGTTTGCAATCCTCGAAATCCTAAGCAACTCAAGGACCCTCGGAGAGAGTTGGGGATTTTCTGATTTTCATATTTGAGTTTTATCAAATAATGAAGACGAGGATTTTGATTTTGATTATTTTTCTCTACGGAAAAATATTTCATTTTAAATAAATAAATGAGGGGAGATAATATGACTTCTCCAAAATAATTGAAATATTGCAGGAAAAATGTTAAAATCATTATTTGGTTTTATTTGATTTTATTCGGAATTTTATTTGCCCTAGAAAAATTTGCATGTTTTAAAACTTGCATTTTAGGGGCCAAGAAAAGTTCATCTCTTTTTAAATATTCCCTTTAGACGGAGAAAACTTGTTTTGGAATTTTTAGGTTTTTATTTATTTTTCTAGGATTTTTTTACGTTGGTGGAACGTTTTTTTTAAAAAGAACCCGCGCCCGACCGGGCCAAGGGCCCAGCCAGGCCGGCCTGCCTCGCTGCCGCCTCCCCACGAGCGCTGCCGTGTGTTGCACGGACGCCGAGGGGAGTCCGAGCCGGACTCCTCCCCGGGCGCCCCCTTCCCCAAGCCGGAGCCGCCCCCCTCCTTAAATACCGCCGCCCCGCCGCTCTTACCACCACCCGCCACCACCCCGCCTCTCGCCGAGCCCCGTCGCCCCTCGCCGAGCCCCGCCGGAGCCGCCCGCCCTGCCGGACGACCTCACCGGAGGTAGCCACCCCGCCGCCGTTTTTTTCCGAATAAAACCCCTTCGTTTTTTGAGAAAACCCTAGTTCGTTTTTATATAGATCGGTTTTATTCTCTGGTTTATTTACTTAGCGAGCGTTCACTCGTTCGTTCATTTTAACGAGCATGTTCGTCGTTTAGTTTCTGCTAACGAACATTCGTTCGTTTAGCCGTTCGTCGTTTTTCTTTTTATCGGATTTATTCCGCGATTATTCTGATCGCGATCTCTGATCCGATGTTCGAACTTGTTTATCTTTTTGCTCGTTTATCGGAATCAGGCGACTCAAGCGCCTGGAGTTTCATCTCGAAACCCTCTTTCCGAATAATCAACTCAAACAAGTTTTCGTTTCTGTAAAATTTGATGCTAGTTCAGAATAGTAAATGGATCTTATTTCTTTCGCTGTTTGAGTTTCGTTGCTCCATTTGATTTGATTCTTTTTGCGAACCGGAGTTCTTAAGTTGAACTCTCCAGTCAAACTCTTTTATTTGGAATTCTACTGGTGCATCTTTGCTTGTTGCTTATGTATGTTATTGTTTGTTTGCGATAGAATTCCCGGAGTGCGAAGCGTGTTACTACGAGTCTCTAGGATTCACGGATCGTCAGCAAGGCAAGTAACACATTGATCATACTCTTTCGATACCCAGTTTTTTTTGCATTAGTTTCAATCCTCAAGCATTGCATGATTAGGATGTCTTTAACTTGTGGGTTGGGAAGTAGTTGCTGAGGTAGAACCTATTGCCCTGTTTATTATCAAACCCTTGGGAGTTACTTCTGCGTGTTGCTTATATTGCCATGCTATGCTCGTAGACGTGGTTTGGGTTTGAGTGTATCCATGACAGATGTGAGATTGTTAATTAATGGTTTACTTAAGGTGGCAACTTTAATACACATCTGGGTGGATTGAGGCACCTGGGGTATCCAGTGATTGCCTGTTTTTTTGGAAATCCCGGGGTTACCGTGTGATCTTCCTATGGACCGCCACCCAGGCTCAAAGGGAACTGAGTTTATTCGTGCTAGAAACTTCCGTGTGCAGCCACAAGCTATTATGGGCTCTAGCATAGTTGAGTAAGTTAAGCGAAGCTCTCGAAGAGGTAGATCAGCAGGTAGTGGGTTTTGTAGGTTTGGTATGGTCTACCCGGAGTAGAGAGTTAATGTTTCTAAAAGACTGTGTCTTGGTCATCCATTTCTCCAACACCATGTAGTGCGAGAAATCAACGGAGGTGATCGAGTCTTGTGGGGAAAAGTGCGCAAACCTCTGTAGAGTGTACAATCTAATCATGGTTAGCCGTGTCCCCGGTTATGGACAATTCTGAGTATCTAGTACTTGAGTATTCACATGTATCTCATCACTCTAAATTAATATTGCTGGGATGTTAATTATCTTAATTGGGATCATTGAGTTGGGGTTACCTTATCAATGATGTTTCAACCACCATGATAGTTAAATTAAAATATATTCCTTTGTTGTAGGGAAAAATTGGCTTTTCGCAAAAACTGTAACCATAGAGCTTTCCACCAGCCAAATATGCATGTAGTGGTAGCATTACTCTGTTATTGCTCTTTTGTGTTACATTGCCAGCATATTCCATGTGCTGACCCATTCTCGGGCTGCAACGTATTATGTTGCAGACTTTTCAGATGAGGAGTAAGGTTCGATAGGTCGTTGCCGTGCAGCTCAGCTATGCTGTTGGAGTTGATGGACTCACTTTATCTTCCAAGCCTTCCGTTGTTATCGCATTAGATGGCCTTAAGCCATATTATTGTAATAAGTTCTCTTTTGAGACATTCGATGTAATAAGTGTGTGATTGCTACTCTATTATAAATCCTTCGAGTACTGTGTGTGTCAGCATTACCGATCCAGGGATGACACAGAAGCACAGAGACTTGACCATCTGAGGTCGGGTCGCTACAGTCCCCTTATATACACGGGTGGATGCCTTGCGGCCTACAGAGTCCCAGCCGGCTCATAGACAGTGTCCGGCTCGGTGATTGGTTAAATCTACCTTATGTTACAAGTCATACCATCATGGCGGTTTATCACTATGGGCCTTAAGCCGACTGTGGGCCTTAGACCCTTTATTGAACTGCCATCTTCATGCTTGGTCTTGGGCTTCTTTCTGCTGAGTCTTCTTTGCGTAACCCGCCCCCCCTGGGCGGCTTACACAAATAGTTATATCCCCAACACCGCCGGAGGCATTCATACAGAGTCATATCTTGTTCTTGTTTTGAGTTGTAACTCATGAGTTGTAAATAAATAGAAGTGTGATGATCATCATTATTAGAGCATTGTCCCTAAAAAAAGAAAGGCCAAAAAAAGAAAGGCCAAAAAAAAGAAAGGCCAAAAAAAAGAAAGGCCCAAAAAAAGGGGGACAATGTTGCTATCTTTTTCCACAGTTGTGCTTCAAAGTAGCACCATGTTCTTCACATAGAGAGTCTCATTTGTTATCACTTTCATATACTAGTGGGAATTTTTCGTTATAGAACTTGGCTTGTATATTCCTATGATGGGCTTCCTCAAAATGCCCTAGGTCTTCGTGAGCAAGCAAGTTGGATGCACACGCACTAGTTTCTTTTGTTGAGCTTTCGTACATTTATAGCTCTAGTGCATCCGTTGCATGGCAATGCCTATTCCTCAAGTTGACATCAATTGATGGTCATCTCCGTAGCCCGTTGATTAGCCTCGTTAACATGAGACTTTCTTCCTTTTTGTCTTCTCCACACAACCTCCATCATCATATTCTATTCCACCCATAGTGCTATATCCATGGCTCACACTCATGTATTGCGTGAAAGTTGAAAAAGTTTGAGATTGCTAAAGTATGAAACAATTGCTTGGCTTGTCATCGGGGGTGTGCAAGATGAGAGCATTCTTGTGTGACAAAAATCGAGCATGACCAAACTATATGATTTTGTAGGGATGAACTTTCTTTAGCCATGTTATTTTGAGAAGACATGATTGCTTTGTTAGTATGCTTGAAGTATTACTATTTCTTATGTCAATATGAAATTTTATTTTTAATCATTTGGATATGAACATTCATGCCACAATAAAGAAAATTACATTGAGAATTATGCTAGGTAGCATTCCACATCAAAAATTCTGTTTTTATCATTTACCTACTCGAGGACGAGCAGGAATTAAGCTTGGGGATGCTTGATATGTCTCCAACATATCTATAATTTTTGATTGTCCCATGCTATTATATTACCTGTTTTGGATGTTTATGGGCTTTATTATACACTTTTATATTATTTTTGGGACTAACCTACTAACTGGAGGTCCAGCCCAAATTGCTGTTTTTCTTGCCTATTTCAGTGTTTCGAAGAAAAGGAATATCAAACGGAGTCCAAACGAAATGAAACCTTCGGGAGAGTTATTTTTGGAATGGAAGCAATCCAGGAGACGTAAGGGAAGCAACAAGGAAGCCACGAGGCAGGGAGGCGCGCCCTACCCCCCTAGGCACGCCTCCCACCCTCGTGGGCCCCTCGTGGCTCCCCTGCCCGACTTATTTCGCCTATATATGTCCATATACCCTAAAAACATCGAGGAGCACAATAGATCGGGAGTTTTGCCGCCGCAAGCCTCTGTTGTTAGGTTCTACGGTAGGGTGCGTCGACTGCAAATTAAAATTTTCCTACGCGCAGAACAACAGGAACATGCTACGGGAGATGGATCACAGTTCGTTACCACTAGACACGTAGTGCCGTGCAGCGGAAGAAGAGTTGGGGCAGCACGTCCGCGTGGATCGTCCCCTCCTTGTCTGATCTCCCTTGAACAACCGGTCGTCCGATCCCTCATACATGTTTGCCGGAGCGGCGCAAGTGCACCGCCTCTAACGGTATCCGCACGTGCAAGAGGAACGTCGTGCGGCAGACTGCTAGGTCCGATCACACAACCGGCAGCGAGTGGAGGAGTCTATTCGCAACACATGCAAACCCTGGCGACAATGCCGAAGCGATCAACCGCATGAGTGTGCCGCACCTCCACTTTATATAGGTGTCTGTCGCGGGCTCAACACTTGGGCCTCACACGGACCCTTAAGCCCAAAATATGTTCGGCCGGGATCCGAGTCCGAGTAGGATGATATCTAACTCGTGGAGTCCGATCCGGCCTCACAGGTTCCTTCCCTTAAGCGTGCGACCCCTTAGGTTCAAGTCGGCTTGGTCGCAAGTCGGATCACCTCCGACCTGCTCGGCTGGTAGCGGCCTCTAGCAAGGCATGCCGACCACCAAGTAGACTATGAAGCTGGTTAGGCGAACCTGTACAACATGTCACACTTTTGTTCCCTTTGCCACACGATATATGTTATTGGGCTCAAGTCGAGACTGTCATCCTTGTGCTAGCCCGACCTCTTTCTCGTTCCAGTGATACCGACCACAAACCGGATTATCTCATAATCCTAGTCGCATGGCCATGCTTATCTTGGCCGGATCACACGAGGGGCCCAAAGTACATCTCTCCTGATCGGAGGGGCAAATCCCATCTTGCTTGACCATGTCTCGCAGCATGGGACTGGACAAACCCAAAACCTACCTTTGTAACTACCCAGTCACGGAGTAGCGTTTGGTCGGCCCAAAGCAAGTCTGTCACCATCCCGAGTACATGCGTCAGCTCAGGTCTTAGGACATAGAACGGATGTTTTACTAGAGACTCACAGATGACATATCGCTGTGTCTCATAGTTGGGTCTGTCCGACTCGGACCTTATATCGACTCGGATCCGACTATGTCGAATCTGACCAGATCCTTCCGAGTCCATATTATCCGGTTAGCATCCAATGCTCCATGGCTAGTGAGACCGATCCATCGACCGTGTCATATGCTAGTCTATTCGGCTGCGCATCCACGCAGTCCTTTCGACTAGGGACCTTTTAGGACAGTCATCATACAATCCATAGTCCCACAAACAAGTCACGTACTTGCTGATACACATGATTGATAATGTCCAAGGACTATCTTTATTCATAAACACATAGGAAATATCATCATACATGATTGCCTCTAGGGCATATCTCCAACATCTGTAGCCACCAAAAACCAATCGTGACCCTGTTCCGGCACCCTGCCGGAGGGGGGATCCCTCACCGGTGGCCATCTTCATCATCCCGGCGCTCTCCATGACGAGGAG
Organism: Triticum aestivum; assembly: GCF_018294505.1. Lineage (NCBI taxonomy): Eukaryota > Viridiplantae > Streptophyta > Magnoliopsida > Poales > Poaceae > Triticum > Triticum aestivum. Next base: position 276,112,418 of record NC_057795.1, on the reverse strand, counting down.
GGAGTAGTTCACCCTCAGGGCTGAGGGTATGTACCAGTAGCTATGTGTTTGATCTCTCTCTCTCTCTCATGTTCTTGATTTGGCACGATCTTGATGTATCGCGAGCTTTGCTATTATAGTTGGATCTTATGATGTTTCTCCTCCTCTACTCTCTTGTAATGGATTGAGTTTTCCCTTTGAAGTTATCTTATCAGATTGAGTCTTTAAGGATTTGAGAACACTTGATGTATGTCTTGCCGTGCTTATTTGTGGTGACAATGGGATATTCACGTGATCTACTTGATGTATGTTTTGGTGATCAACTTGCGGGTTCAATGAACTTATGCATAGGGGTTGGCACACGTTTTCGTATTGACTCTCCGGTAGAAACTTTGGGGCACTCTTTGAAGTATTTTGTGTTGGTTGAATAGATGAATCTGAGATTGTGTGATACATATCGTATCATCATGCCCACGGATACTTGAGGTGACATTGGAGTATCTAGGTGACATTAGGGTTTTGGTTGATTTGTGTCTTAAGGTGTTATTATAGTATGAACTCTATGATAGATCGAACGGAAAAGAATAGCTTCATGTTATTTTACTACGGACTCTTGAATAGATCGATCAGAAAGGATAACTTTGAGGTGGTTTCGTACCCTACAATAATCTCTTCGTTTGTTCTGCGCTATTAGTGGCTTTGGAGTGACTCTTTGTTGCATGTTGAGGGATAGTTATATGATCCAGTTATGTTATTATTGGTGAGAGAACTTGCACTAGTGAAAGTATGAACCCTAGGCCTTGTTTCCTAGCATTGCAATACCGTTTACACTCACTTTTATCGCTTGCTACCTTGTTGTTTTTATATTTTCAGATTACAAAAACTTATATCTAGAATCCATATTGCACTTGTATCACCATCTCTTCACCGAACTAGTGCACCTATACAATTTACCATTGTATTGGGTGTGTTGGGGACACAAGAGCCTCTTTGTTATTTGGCTGCAGGGTTGCTCGAGAGAGACCATCTCATCCTACGCCTCCCATGGATTGATAAACCTTAGGTCATCCACTTGAGGGAAATTTGCTACTGCGCTGCAAATCTCTGCACTTGGAGGACAAACAACGTCTACAAGAAGAAGGTTGCATAGTAGACATCAGCAGGACACACGCGCGGGCTGAGTAGTTTGAAGAAATTTCCAAAATCTCACATGTGGGTATATATATATCTCGGCCCTGTCGGTGTGACCGAGTGGAACAACTCGGTGGCACCGAGACGCAGAATCGCACGCGGTTACTACAACTCGGTGTGACCGAAAAGTTCAAATCGGTTGCACCGAGATGAAAACCTAGATCAACTTGGTGAACTCGGTGTGACCGAAGTGGATGACTCGGTCATACCAAAATGCACAAAGAGGTTTTGGAAGTTTAAGTCTATGACAAATCGGGGACTCTGAGTGCTCCTGATACGTCTCCAACGTATCTATAATTTTTGATTGTTCCATGCTATTATATTACCCGTTTTGGATGTTTATGGGCTTTACTATACACTTTTATATCATTTTTGGGACAAACCTACTAACCGGAGGCCCAGCCCGAATTGCTATTTTTTTGTCTATTTTAGTTTTTCGAAGAAAAGGAATATCAAACGGAATGAAACCTTCGGGAGAGATCTTTTTGGAACAAACGCAATCCAGGAGACTTGGAGTGGATGTCAAGAAGCAGCCGAGGCGGCCACGAGGCAGGAGGGCGTGCCCTAGGGGGGTGGGCGCGCCCCCCACCCTCGTGGGCCCCTCGCGGCTCCCTTAACCGACCTCCTTCACCTTTATGTATCTACGTACCCCGAAAACATCCAGGAGCACCACGAAAACCTATTTCCACCACCGCAACCTTCTGTACCCGTGAGATCCCATCTTGGAGCCTTTTCCGGCGCACCGCCGGAGGGGGAATCAATCACGGAGGGCTTCTACATCATCGTCAAGGCCTCTCTGATGAGTTATGAGTAGTTTATCGCAGACCTTCGGGTCCATAGTTATTAGATAGATGGCTTCTTCTCTCTCTTTGAATCTCAATACAATGTTCTCCTCGATCTTCTTGGAGATCTATTCGATGTAACTCTTTTTGCGGTGTGTTTGTCGAGATCCGATGAATTGTGGGTTTATGATCAAGTTTATCTATGAGAAATATTTGAATCTCCTCTGAATTCTTTTATGTATGATTGGTTATCTTTGCAAGTCTCTTCAAATTATCAGTTTGGTTTGGCCTTCTAGATTGATCTTTCTTGCAATGGTAGAAGTGCTTAGCTTTGGGTTCAATCTTGCGGTGTCCTTTCCCAGTGACAGCAGGGGAAGCAAGGCACGTATTGTATTGTTGCCATCGAGGATAAAAATATGGGGTTTATATCATATTGCTTGAGTTTATCCCCCTACATCATGTCATCTTGCCTAATGCGTTACTCTGTTCTTATTAACTTAATACTCTAGATGCATGCTAGATAGCGGTCGATGTGTGGAGTAATAGTAGTAGATGCAGAATCGTTTCAATCTACTTGTCGCGGACGTGATGCCTATATACATGATCATGCCTAGATATTCTCATAACTATGCACTTTTCTATCAATTGCTCGACAGTAATTTGTTCACCCACCATAATACTTATGCTATCTTGAGAGAAGCTACTAGTGAAACCTATGGCCCCCGGGTCTATCTTCCATCATATAAGTTTCCAATCTACTTTATTTTGGAATCTTCACTTTCCAATCTATATCATAAAAATAGAAAAAATATTTATCTTATATTATTATCTCTATCAGATCTCACTTTCGCAAGTGGCCGTGAAGGGATTGACAACCCCTTTATCGCGTTGGTTGCGATGTTCTTGTTTGTTTGTGTAGGCACGAGGGACTTGCGTGGAGCCTCCTACTGGATTGGTACCTTGGTTCTCAAAAACTGAGGGAAATACTTACGCTACTTTGCTGCATCACCCTTTCCTCTTCAAGGGAAAACCAACACAGTGCTCAAGAGGTAGCAGCTCCTCACGCAGAGTGGTTCGAATATGACTTGATCAAACTTTGTGATACAACATGAATAGAGTTTGAGACGAGAAAAGCATAGATAGCTAGAGGGAGTACTTAGGCATTCTTGTCCATCCATTTGGCAAAAGAGAAAAAGCCAAACAATCAAAACAACAAATGGATGTCCTCGAATGAGTAAAATATGCAACCAGCATGCTCACACAATAAATGGCAAATGAAATATGTGACAAAGCATGCACAAACACTCTAGCATCTATCAAGCAATTGGTGATGACTAGGTCATCTATATATGAGTATATTGACTTAGGAGCCAAATGAGAACATTTGATCATAGGTCATACTCATCGTTTAAGCACAAGTGGGGTTACCACTTTTACATAAAGCATTGTTGTGTTCACATCATTAGAGTTTCTCTAGCTCAATTGATTAGAGTAAAGCTCCCCTAAATGTGATATCCCCCCTAAGAGGGATGAACTAACCTTGGGTTTTGTCGATGATGACTTCATGTAGGTGTTGAAGATGTGGATGCCCAATGTTGACGTAGATCATTCGAAGCAATCCATTGAAGTGAGTTGCACTTTCAATACCTACACAAGTTAGTCCCACAAGGAACACACAAGGATATCCATAGACATAGAGTGATGTTCACACAAGATGATGTCCATGAAAGCATTAGGTTACCTTGTCCCTTGTCTTACCAACGAGAGGGTTTGTGACTCCTTGAACTAGTGCAAGATGTGGAAGTTGTTTGCACTTGTCCTTGCCAAAATGATATGACTGAAGTATGTTGGCGGAGTCACCCTCAAGAACTCTCTAGTTCTTCTTCTTCGAGATCCACATCATCTTTATGGGAATCCTTGGGGTTGTAGTCGTACTTGTTGAAGTTGAACTTGATGTAGTCTTGGGAACCCACTTGACCAAGGCCTTAGGAGCTTCTTCAAATGCATGAATCTCCTCTTGAAGCTTATCCTTGCCTTTTTGCTTGTGGTCTTGTGGTGGAAGATCATCTTGAGTTTGTGTCCCTTGGAAGGAAGTAGGATCATACTTATCTTTGAGGGACAAACTTCGTCTTGGGGTATTGATCTTCTTCCCACTCAACTCCATTGGCATTGAACTTTCATTCAAAACCAACACCTTGATTCTTCCGGTGCCTTCCTTGCTTGCGTACAATTTCCTCAAATTGCTTACTTCTGGCAAGGCTCTTGTAAACACCTTTCTCTATAATTCCCTTCAGTAAGCTATTTTCTTGCTCAAGTGTAACTTGGCTAAGAGAATCATTAGTGGAATCAAGATAACTACTAGAAGCAACAACATTGGATTTAACATGATTATTGTTACTACTAGAAGAAGAATGTTTCTTGTTCTTGTTGCTATATTTAACTTGTGGCATGTAAGTAGACAAGAGTAAACACTTGGCAATGTAAGAAGAACCTTTCTTGAGAAGATCATCATTGATTGCTTTTAAGAACCCATGCTCTTGCTCAAGGTTGAGCTTTTCAAAGCGTAACTTCTCATGAGTCTTTAAAAGTTCTTGATGATCCTCCAAGGTAGTTTCATGAGCTAACTTAAGAGTGTTTAGTTCTTTAGTTAGATGCTCAATCTCCTTCTTATCATCATCATTCATTTTATCTTGATTAGCATGATTAATAGCAAGTTCATCATAGTTTTCATCACTAGAGTTTTCAACAAGTAAATCATCATCACCTAGAAAATCATCTTCATCACTATTGAAATCAACATACTCGGGGTGTGATACCTTTGGGCCTTTAGCCATGAAGCATCTTCCAATTCCTTCATTTGGTGATTCAAATATGTCATAGGAGTTGGTTGACACAAGTGCTAGACCGGCAACACCTTCATCTTGAGTATATTCGGAGTCAGAGTGATAACTTCTTTCAGAGTGATGGTCGGAGTCGGAGCCGGATACCCATTCACCAACGTGAGCTTGATGTCTTCATTTTGTGTAGCTCTTTGATGATTTGTCCTTCCTTTCTGAATCCTTGCTTCTCAGAGAGGTTCTTCGTTCATAACGATCATCTCTGCTCCTTCTCTCTCTTGGTGGTGATTCTTCTCTTCTACTTCTTTTGGGTGAATGTTCTCTTCTTCTGTAGGGAGCCGTACACTCATTGGAGTAGTGTCCGGGTCTTCCACAATTGTAGCAATTTCGTTCACGACTTGAAGATCTTTTCTCATTGTAGGACCTTGACTTGAAACTTCTTTCCTTGCTTCTGCTCTTGTAGAACTTGTTGAAGTTCTTCACCATTAGGCTCAATTCTTCATTGAAGGCTTGTTTCTCACTTGATGATGTGGGAGCATCACATGAGGCTTTGTAAGCACCACTTGACTTGTTGTGAATCTCTTCCTTATTCTTGAGTGACATCTCATGAGCAACAATTCTTCCAATGACTTCCGTAGGCTTGAGATCTTTATAATTGGGCATCATTTGGATCAATGTACACACGGTATCATATTTTCCATCCAATGCTCTTAGGATCTTCTTGATGATGAATCTATCGGTCATCTCTTCACTTCATAAGCTGGCAATCTCATTTGTGATGAGAGCAAGCCTAGAGTACATTTCAGCGACACCTTCACCATCCTTCATTTTGAACTTGTCAAGCTGACTTTGAAGCACATTCAATTTGGATTCCATGACGGAGTCGGTACCTTCGTGCATATCAATCAAGGTATCCCAAATTTCCTTTGCATTCTCAAGATGGCTAATTTTGTTGAATTCTTTGGGGCACAATCCGTTGAAGAGGATATCGCAAGCTTGAGCATTGTATTGCAACATCTTCAACTCTTCCGCGGTAGCTTCACGGTTCAGTTCTCTCCCATCAAAGAATTCACCGTGCAAGCCAATACACACAATAGCCCAAATGGTGGGGTTATGTCCAAGAATATGCATTTTCATCTTATGCTTCCAACTAGCAAAATTAGTACCATCAAAGTAAGGACCTCTACGGTGGTAATTTCCCTCGCTAGACGCCATACTCTCCTAGGTTGTGAAACCAAGGCTATGATCACCAAAAGCTATGGAAATCAAGACAAATGGAGACCGTAGCTCTAATACCACTTGTAGGATCGAAAGTATGTCTAGAGGGGGGGGGGGGGGTGATTAGACTACTTGACCAAATAAAAATCTATCCTTTTCCCAATTTTAAGTCTTGGCAGATTTTAACAACTTTGCACAAGTCAAGTAATCAACCTACACATGCAATTCTAAGAGTATAGCAACAGAATGTAAAGACATTGCACATGAAGGTAAAGGGGAGGAGTTTGAGGGAGAAAATGCAATGTAGACACGGAGATTTTTTATCTGTGGTTCTGATAGGTGGTGCTATCGTACATCCACGTTGATGGAGACTTCAACCCACGAAGGGTAACGGCTGCGCGAGTTCACGGAGGGCTCCACCCACAAACGGTCCACGAAGAAGCAACCTTGTCTATCCCACCATGGCCATCGCCCACGAAGGACTTGTCTCACTAGGGTAGATCTTCATGAAGTAGGTGATCTCCTTGCCCGTACAAACTCCTTGGTTCAACTCCACAATCTTGACGGAGGCTCCCAAGTGACACCTAACCAATCTAGGAGACACCACTCTCCAAAAGGTAATAGATGGTGTGTTGATGATGAACTCCTTGCTCTTGTGCTTCAAATGATAGTCTCCCCAACACTCAACTCTCTCTCACAGATTTGGATTTGGTGGAAAGATGATTTGAGTGGAAAGCAACTTGGAGTAAGCTAGAGATCAAGATTCTTATGGTTGGAATGGAATATCTTGACCTCAACACATGAGTAGGTGGTTCTCTCTCAGAAAATAAATGCTAGAAGTGTAGGCATGTTCCGATGGCTTTCTCCATGAATGAAGAGAGGGTGGAGGGGTATATATAGCCTCCACACAAAATCTAACCATTACACACAAATCACCAAACTCGGTGGGACCGAATAATGAAACTCGGTCAGACCGATTTAGTTCAAAATGTGAACGTTAGGCTTTTCCGTGGGACTGACATGTCAACTCGGTGGGACTGATTTCATTAGGGTTAGGGCATAACGTAATCTCGGTGAGACCGATTACACAAACCTGGTGGGACCGATTTTGGTAATAAGCTAACTAGAGAGTTGGTCAGGCAAACTCAGTGGGACCGATTCGCTCATTTCGATGAGACCGAAACGTTACGAAAGGGAAACGAAGAGTTTGCATTGCAAACCCGGTGGGACCGATCGCTCATCTCGGTCAGACCAAAACATTATGAAGGGAAACAGAGAGTTTGCAATCCCATCTCGGTGAGATTGAGATCCCTGTCGGTGAGACGGAAGTGACTAGGGTTTTGTGGCAGTGGCTATGTCAAATGAACTCGGAGGCGCCGGATAGAATGTTTCGGTGGGGCCGAGTTTGACTTTTGGTTTGGGACATATGTGGATATGAGAAAGTGGTTGAGGGTTTTGGAGCATATCACTAAGCACTTTGAGAAAGCAAGCCATTAAGCAACACCTCATCCCCTTTTAATAGTATTGGCTTTCCTATGGACTCAATGTGATCTTGGATCACTAAAAATAAAATGTAGAGTCTTGAGCTTTAGAGCTTGAGCCAATCTTCTGTCCTTAGCATTTTGAGGGATCCACATTTCTAATCCATGCCATGCCAATCATTGAAATTTCCTGAAATATTCATCTTTAAATAGCATTAGTTCAATGAGCTATATGTTGTTAATAATTACCAAAACCACTAAGGGATAGTTGCACTTTCAGTCTTCCATGTGAGCTCTCCGTCCACTCTGCAAGTTTTGCATTCTCTTTCTAGGATGTTTGTGTAGGCTAGCCCCTTTCCTAAGTCTCTTATTTTATTATTGATCATGGAAGCGGGCACTGTAACTCACATATTTATAACACTAATCTTTTAGGTATATATACTTTGGTTTTCTGAAAGTGGATTGCATTTGCTTCCTGATCACATTCAAACAAGAGTGGAAATAACCATCGTCCGTCGTCCGTTCTTCCTTCCTCAGTTTCCAGATCTGAAGCGGAGGGAACACGCCATCGCATCCGCAAAGTGGCAGAAGGGGGTTGTAATGATTTTCTTCACCCATAAAGTAATTAGACGGTGTAGTACTATGGCGGTGGTATACTGATTTGGTGTAAGAATCACTAACATGGTTTTGCGTGTACAAATCTTACAGGTTAATGATGTTAAGAATTAGTGGCATGTTTTTTGTTTACTGCTGGATTTGCTAACAAACTGTCTCTTATGTTGCTAACTGATATGAAGACTTGCTGTTTTTTGTTCAAGGGCCCTCCAAGCTTAAGATCTTTCAAGGATAATTGCGTCACTGAATCTGAAGGTATATGATTGGTTTCTCACCACATGTATCGATAAGCATTTTTTCATCCTCAATATATTGTTGCTTGCCTGACTTGTCCTACATTTGTGAGGTCGCTGAGGAAGTTCAGTTCTTGCACGCGACGTAAAACTTGAGTTGCCTACAAATGATTTTGTCAGTTCAACGAAAACTCAGAATAACCAAGGGAACTTTCTGAGTTTTGTTGTTTTTGCTCTTCTTAGATTTTAGGCTGGGGGTACTGACATATATGCCATCTTAGTTTGAGATTAAATAGGGATAATTCTTGTGCCATGTTGAAAAATTATAACTAAAAAAAATAAAGGAAATATTAAAGAAGGGATATGGTTGATTAGGTTGTTGTGGTGTTTCTTTGTAAATAATGACATGCTAACTTGCTGGTTTAATTTAGGTGTGTGGAATCTAGGAAATACAAGAATAGATGTTTCAGTTGCAATCCAGCTTTATTGCAAAGTGAAACATGGTATACATGCAAAGCATGTTGGTCTTTTACTCTATAGTTCTGCGCCGCCATGGTGTCAATTTTGAACTTGCAAACTGAACTATAAAATGTTTTAATTCCTTGGCGCATGAAGTTTTCTTTACCTGCTCTGACTACTTCATTTCTGTTTATATAGCAGGTTCTGCGGTCTCTTGTGTTGTTGTATATTGATCGTCTGCTTTGTTATAACTCTGTTCTGCTGCTCGAGGTTTGCTTCCTTTCTTTCTAGCTACATGTGTAACATTGATTTCTAGCTACATGCATGTTTTCCTTTTACTCACAGAATAGTTTAGTTATATTGATTAGCAGCATCACTATGTTATTAGAGACATACTAGGACAATGCTTATTCACGGTGGCCATCTTTTTTTATGAGAAGCGTGCCTTATGGCTTATTCTTAGTATTCAGTTCTTCTGCCTTTCAACAGTCATTACCAAGCCATTTTTTTTCATTTGACGTGCATGCTTCGATCTTAAATATATCTGCTCATGCATGCACAATTTCTTCAGACACTAATTTTCATCATGCATTCATATTCTTCAAATATCTTACGATCATGCGTGATTGGATTCCAAGATATAGGGGGAGATCTCCACAATTTCAACCTTCCATGTGCATTTGCAATCCAAAGCAAATTCCTCATATGCACATCTTCAGAGGGAGTTCATCAATATCTTGTAACCAATTTCTTCAAACTTTGTACTTACACTTTAATTATTTTTAATCCCATTTAAAGCCTAACGAATTTGTCATCAATCACCAAAAAGGGGGAGATTGTAAGTGCATCAAGTGCGCCCTTAGTGGTTTTGGAGTATTGAAGACAAATAGTATTTAAGAAAAACGGGAGACAGAGTTCCAGAAGATTTGGTTTAACACATGGAAGACGACCCCTAAATATTGGATTTCTTCAAGTGAAGAATTTGGTGATGAAATTGGGGCTGACTTTGAAGCAATTGATGTGAAGACTTTGAAGCTTGAAGACTTTGGTTTTCATAGTTTCTTTTCTTATTATTTGATTCATAGGAAAAACCTTATTATTAAAGGGGGTCTAGGTGAAACATATTTCACAATTCCAAAGTGATGCTCAAACTTACTCAAACCCATACACAAGCCGCTTCGAGTGAAGCCTTTAGAAATCTCTAGAACAGCTAACGCATCTGCTAGTGACAGTGACAAAGTTCATCTGGTCGCTGACGAATTTGGTTAGGCTGAGGAGGAGTTCGCCAGTGCGGCCTACCTAAAAGTGAGGAAATTGAGTGCCCCGACGAATATGAGAGTTCAAATTCTGACCGTTGTTGCACCATGTGCCAGCTGTTGAGTGGATCCTTATCCTGACAACGGTCGAATCAGAGAAGGGCATTTATGACAATTCATGTCGGGTTGCCCTGGCTATAAATAGTAGCCCCCACAACCACTTGTTGGTTGGCTGCTCCGAGAGAACTTGACATTTGTCATAACAGAGCAACCCATCCTCTGATGACTTTGAGAGAATCCTAAGTGAGGAAAAGCCCAGAGGCAAAGTGATTGAGCATCACTGAAGAAATTGATCTGTATGATCCAGCGCCTGTTACCTTTGAAGACTGTCATTCTTCCGGACAGTTAGGCGTCAAGTTCTGAGTATACCAAGAGTCGTTGTGGTGTGCCGGTGAACAAGTCTATGAAGGTTTTGGAAGTCTACCTTGAAGACTTACCTCGAGTGATTGGGAGGACTAAGTGACCTTAGCTCAAGAGGAATACGGTGAGGACTGTGTGTCCTCTGAGTTGCGACTCAGCCGCCTCAACCAGACATACAGTTGATGCAGCAGCTAGAACTGGTCTACCAAATTGCATTGTCTTCACTGAGCCAACCTGGTTCCAAATTCCTCAACCATCCCTTACTTTATTCCACTACTGAAGAATTTGTGATCTATCCTCTGACGGATCTGAACTGAAGAATTTCATCAAGTCATCTTTCATCTCATCATTTCATATTCCTCATGCTTGTATGACTGTATGATTGCATGTTCTTACCTCTTATGTATCTTGATTGCATGTACTCTGATTCCGTGATGACTTAGTTTCCCTTGTGTTTCTATTTCTTCACTCTAATCTTCGTCAAATTCTTCAGATTTTGACGAATTTCTAAAAGTCTCCCATTCACCCCCCCTCTTGGGAGATAACCCGCGCTTTCAAGAACGGATCGTCGGCGATGTAGTCAATCACATGGACATCCACAATGTTCTCGAGGTCCACCGGAGAAGAAGGAGGGGGAAGAAACAAACAAATATAAGGCATACAAATGCAACAGAATGCATGGCATGGAAAAATGTTATGCTAGGGGTGTTTAGTGTATTACTATGCATTATAACTGAAGATGGAACATATTCCCAGCTTCGGGAACTATTGTCTGTATTGATCTGGATGCAAAAGTTCCATTTTTGTTATGTTAGAGACGTGTGACAGGTATGTGGATGGCATATTCGGATTCGTTAAGTTGTTTTGATCAACTTTCATATATGAATTATTTTCGTATGACTTACATACTATTTTATATGATTTTCCAAAGTTTAAACGATTTTTTTAAAAATTTATTTATTTATATTTCGATATTAAAACAGTAAAATACTTTTGTCACCTAGTGCTATTCTAGGCAGTGTATGCAAGTGGGGCTAGTGGGGTTGGGTTGACCCAGTCAAAGGTTGGATGGTCAACATATGAACAGTGTAAGTGGGTCTCGTGTGGCATTGTCTTTACTTTAATTAGATGATTTTGATTGTTTTATTTAGGTAGCGAGGCCAGCATCACTGACTATTAGTGATAGGATTAACACTAATAGTAATTAGCTTTCAATATAATTAGGCCCAGCCCCACATGACAGTGGCACTAGCCAGCCACTGTGTGGCCGTTCTCGCGCACAAGCATGATACGTCTCCAACGTATCTATAGTTTTTGATTGTTTCATGCTATTATATTATCAATATTGGATACTTTGTATGCATTTTATGCTATTTTATATCTTTTTGGGGACTAACCTATTAACCGTGCTTTGTACCGAGTTCAATCTTGCGGTGTCCTCACCCACTGACAAAAGGGTAGTGACGCACGTATTGTATTATTGCCATTAAGGGCAACACGATGGGGTTTAATCATATTGATTGAGTTTACTTTGTCTACATCATGTCATCTTTCTTAAGGCGTTACTCTGTTTGTCATGAACTTAATACCATAGATGCATGCTGGATAGCAGTCGATTGGCGGAGTCATAGTAGTAGATGCATGCAGGAGTGAGCCTACTTGTCATGGAAGTGATGCCTATATACATGATCATTGATACGTCTCCGTCGTATCTATAATTTTTGATTGTTCCATGCCAATATTCTACAACTTTCATATACTTTTGGCAACTTTTTATACTATTTTTGGGACTAACATATTGATCCAGTGCCCAGTGCCAGTTCCTGTCTGTTGCATGTTTTTTGTTTTGCAGAAAACCAATATCAAACGGAGTCCAAATGGGATAAAAACGGACGGAGAATTATTTTGGAATATTTGGGATTTTCTGGAGGAAGAATCAACGTGAAACGGTGTCCGGGGTGGCCACGAGACAGGGGGCGCCATCCCTCCTGGGCGCGCCCTGGACTCTCGTGGGCCACCAGTAAGGCAGTTGATGCTCTTCTTTTGCCGCAAGAAAGCTAATTTTACGAGAAAAATCTAGGCGAAAGATTCACCCCAATCGGAGTTACGGATCTCCAAATATAAAAGAAACGGTGAAGGGGTAGAATCTGAGAACGCAGAAATAGAGAGATAGATCCAATCTCGGAGGGGCTCTCGCCCCTCCCACGCCATGGGAGCCAAGGACCAGAGGGGAAACCCTTCTCCCATCTAGGGAGGAGGTCAAGGAAGAAGAAGAAGAAGGGGGGATCTCTTCCCCTTGCTTCCGGTGGCGCCGGAACGCCGCCGGGGGCCATCATCATCACCACGATCTTCATCAACACCTCCGCCCTCTTCACCAACATCTCCATCACCTTCCCCCATCTATATATAGTGGTCCACTCTCCCGCAACCCGCTGTACCCTCTACTTGAACATGGTGCTTTATGCTTCATATTATTATCCAATGATGTGTTGCCATCCTATGATGTCTGAGTAGATTTCCATTGTCCTATCGGTGATTGATGAATTTCTATGATTGGTTTGAGTTGCATGTTTTATTATTGGTGATGTACTATGGTGCCCTCCGTGTCACGCAAGCGTGAGGGATTCCCGCTGTAGGGTGTTGCAATGCGTTCATGATTCGCTTATAGTGGGTTGCGTGAGTGACTGAAACACAAACCCGAGTAAGGGGATTGTTGCGTATGGGATAAAGGGGACTTGATGCTTTAATGCTATGGTTGGGTTTTATCTTAATGAATCTTTAGTAGTTGCGGATGCTTGCTAGAGTTCCAATCATAAGTGCATATGATCCAAGTAGAGAAAGTATGTTAGCTTATGCCTCTCCCACAAATAGAATTGCAATAGTGATTACCGGTCTAGTAACGTAGTCAATTGCTTAGGGACAATTTCACAAATCCTACCACCACTTTTCCACACTCTCTATATTTACTTTATTGTTTCTTTATCTAAACAGCCCCTAGCTTTTATTTACATGCTCTTTATTATCTTGCAAACCTATCCAACAACACCTACAAAGTACTTCTAGTTTCATACTTGTTCTAGGTAAAACGAACGTCAAGCGTGCGTAGAGTCGTATCAGTGGCCGATAGGACTTGATAGAGTATTTGTTCTACCTTAAGTTCTTCGTTGGGTTCAACACTCTTACTTATCGAAAGAGGCTACAACTATCCCGTATACTTGCGGGTCATCAAGACCTTTTTCTGGCGCCGTTGCCGGGGAGTCATAGCGAGGGGTGAATATTCTCGTGTGTGCTTGTTTGCTTTATCACTAAGTAATTTTTATTTGCTGTTCTTAGTTGTTTTCTATCTTTAGCTATGGGTAGGAAACGCAAAATACCAAAAAATATAGTTGTACCTACTGAACCAGTGGTTGAAGAACCACTCAAAATCTATCACACTCCTGAAGCTTTTTACTTGGATCATCTTCGATCCCTTTGTGCTCGTGCTGAAACCCCCACTAGTTTAGTTGAGGGCAAATCTTTAGATGAGCATGCTTGTTTTGTGCGACACCGTATATCTGAAAAAGGGAAACTATTATGGGATCAAATTCAATGTTTGCAATGCTATGCTTGGAATTTATGTGAAATATATGAGTTTACTTGTTGTTCTGAAGACCCTAAGAAACACCTACCCTATCAATGCTTGTTTAGTGATAATGGAATCGTATCTTCGTATGCTAAGGGTGTTTACAATTACTATGATGTTCAACAAATTGAAGAATTTGTTGCTTTTAAAGGTGCTTATGAGATTGCCTCTTTGATTGAAAAGTATGATGCTACTCTTTACAAATTTGAAAATTTTGCCATATTTCAATATTGTTATGATAATTATGCTTCTAATGTCTATGTTAAACCATATATTGAGGACTTCTCCACTGTCTAAGAAGAGACTAATATTTTGCAGGAAGCTACGGAAGAAGAAATTGATGAAACAGTGAGCTCATTGGATGAAAAAGATGATGAGGAGAGCGAAGAGCAAAAGGAGGAAGAGCGGATTAGCTACTCGTGCCCACCTTCTAATGAGAGTAACCCTCCAACTCATACATGATTTAATTCCCCTTCGTGCTTACCGAAGGATGATTTCTATGATCCCTTGAATTTGTTTGAAATATCTCTTTTTGATGATGCTTGCTATGCTTGTGGCCAAGATGCCAATATGAATTATGCTTATGGAGATGAAATTTCTATAGTTCCTTATGTTAAACATGAAATTGTTGCTATTGCACCCACACATGATAGTCCTATTATCTTTTTGAATTCTCCAAACAACATTATATTGGAGAAGTTTGTGCTTCTTAAGGATTATATTGATGGGTTGCCTTTTACCATTGCACATGATGATTTTGATGAATATAATATGCATGTGCTTGCTGCTCCTACTTGCAATTATTATTAGAGGGGAACTACATCTCCGCCTCTTTATGTTTCCAATACGTTAGAATTGCAAGAATCTACTTATACTATGCATTGGCCTTTACTATGTGTGCATGAATTGTTCTTTTATGACATGCTGATGCATAGGAAGAGAGTTAGACTTCGTTGTTGCTTGATATAAGTTACTTTGTGCTCACTACTAAATTACAAATCATTGTTAATTAAAATTGGCTTTGATATACCTTGGGATCCGGGTGGATTCATTACTTGAGCACTAAATGCCTAGCTTAATGGCTTTAAAGAAAGCGCTGCCAGGGAGACAACCCGGAAGTTTTAGAGAATCATTTATTTCTGTTGAGTGATTTTATATAGTTTAAAAATAAAATAAAGAGGGGAACCTAAAACTTTTCAAAAAAGGAAAGTGAAAGTGAGAAAGACAAGCATTGTTGAAGTGGGAGAGCTCCTTGAACTTTGTTCATGCTCACGGAAACTTTGTGAATCTTGATTACAGAAACTTTTCATCAAAAATAATTATCCCCTTGTATAATTCCATTGTATTATAAAAATAATGTGCTAAGGTTTGCCTTTAGGATGTTTACAATGCTTGTGGGTTTGTACGGTGCAGGACAGAAACTTTTGCTGTAGTGCGCGATTTTAAATTTTTAACTCGAACGTCAATTGGTTCTGATTCATTTTGCACTCTCTTTCTATACAGCTTTGTTATTTTTCCTAATTTTGGTTGAATTTTTGGGGTACCAGAAGTATGGTGGATGTTCAGATTGCTACAGACTGTTCTGTTTTTGACAGATTCTGTTTTTGATGCATAGTTTGCTTGTTTTGATGAATCTATCAATTTATATTAGTGGATTAAGCCATGGAAAAGTTATATTACAGTAGACAGAATGCAAAAACAAAATTTGAATTGGTTTGCAACAGTACTTATAGTGGTGATTTGCTTTATTATACTAACGGATCTTACCGAGTTTTCTGTTGAAGTTTTGTGTGGATGAAGTGTCTAAACGAGGAGGTCTCGATATGAGAAAAAGGAAGAGAGGAAAAAGCTTAAGCTTGGGGATGCCCGAGGCAACGCAAGTAAATATTCAAGGAGACTCAAGCATCTAAGCTTGGGGATGCCCCGGAAGGCATCCCCTCTTTCTTCAACAAGTATCAGTATGTTTTCATATTCATTTCGTTTATGCATTATGTGCAAGTCTTGGAGCATCTTTTGCATTTAGTTTTCACTTTTCTTTTATGCACCATGCTGGTATGAGATAGTCCTTGGTTGATTTATAGAATGGTCATTGCACTTCACTTAAATCTTTTGAGTATGGCTTTGTAGAATGCTCTTTTGCTTCACTTATATTTGTTAGAGCGTGGGCATATCTTTTGTAGAAAGAATTGAACTCTCTTGCTTCACTTATATCTTTTTAGAGAGATGACAGGAATTGGTCATTCACATGGTTAGTCATAAAATCCTACATAAAACTTGTAGATCTCTGAATATGATATGTTTGATTCCTTGCAATAGTTTTGCGATATAAAGATGGTGATATTAGAGTCATGCTAGTGGGCGGTTGTGGATTGTAGAGACACTTGTGTTGAGGTTTGCAAGTCCCGTAGCATGCACGTATGGTAACCGTTGTGTGACAAATTTGAAGCATGGGTTGTTTCTTTGATTGTCTTCCTTATGAGTGGCGGTCGGGGACGAGCGATGGTCTCTTCCTACCAATCTATCCCCCTAGGGGCATGCGTAGTAGTACTTTGCTTCGAGGGCTAGTAAACTTTTGCAATAAGTATATGAGTTCTTTATGACTAATGTGAATCCATGGATTATACGCACTTTTACCTTTCCATCATTGCTAGCCTCTTCGGTACTGTGCATTGCCCTTTCTCACCTCGAGAGTTGGTGCAAACTCCGTCGGTGCATCCAAACCCCGTGATATGATACGCTCTATCACACATAAGCCTCCTTATAACTTCCTCAAAACAACCACCATACCTACCTATCATGGCATTTCCATAGCCATTCCGAGATATATTGCCATGCAACTTTCATCATCATCATATACATGACTTGAGCATTCATTATCATATTGCTTTGCATGATCATAAGATAGCTAGCATGATGTTTTCATGGCTTGTCCGTTTTTTGATGTCATTGCTACGCTAGATCATTGCACATCCCGGTACACCGCCGGAAGCATTCATATAGAGTCATATCTTTGTTCCAGTATCGAGTTGTAATATCGAGTTGTAAGTAAATAAAAGTGTGATGATCATCATTATAGAACATTTCCCCATAAAAAAAGAAAAAGAAAAAAAGAAAAAAAAGGAAAGGCCAAAGAAGCCTAAATAAAAAAGGGGGCCAAAGAAGCCCACCCAAAAAGAAAAAAAGAAAAAAAGAAAAAAAAGAAAAAGAAAAGGGGCAATTTTACTATCCTTTTTCCACACTTGTGCTTTAGAGTAGCACCATGTTTCTTCATATAGAGGGTCTCCTATGTTATCACCTTCATATACTAGTGGGCATTTTCATTATAGAACTTGGCTTGTATATTCCAACGATGGGCTTCCTCGAATGCCCTAGGTCTTCATGAGCAAGCAAGTTGGATGCACACCCATTTGGTTTCTTTTGTTGAGCTTTCATACACTTATAGCTCTTAGTGCATCCGTTGCATGGCAATCCCTACTCCTTGCATTGACATCAATTGATGGGCATCTCCATAGCTCGTTGATTAGCCGCGACGATGTGAGACTTTCTCCTTTTCTTGTCTTCCCCACATAACCTCCATCATTATATTCTATTCCACCTATAGTGCTATATCCATGGCTTGCGCTCATGTATTGCGCGAGGGTTGAAAAAGCTGAAGCGTGTTAAAAAGTATGAACCAATTGCTCGGCTTGTCATCGGGGTTGTGCATGATGGGAGCATTTTGTGTGACGAAAATTAAGCATGGCCAAACTATATGATTTTGTAGGGATAAGCTTGCTTTGGCCTGTTGTTTTGAAAAGACATGATTGCTTTATTGGTACGCTCGAAGTATTATTGTTTTTATGTCAAATGATAGACTATTGCTTTGAATCACTCGTGTCTTAATATTCATGCCATGATTAGACATATGATCAAGATTATGCTAGGTAGCATTCCACATCAAAAATTATCTTTTTTATCATTTACCTACTCGAGGATGAGCAGGAATTAAGCTTGGGGATGCTGATATGTCTCTTCCGTAGCTATAATTTTTGATTGTTCCATGCCAATATTCTACAACTTTCATATACTTTTGGCAACTTTTTATACTATTTTTTGGGACTAACATATTGATCCAGTGCCCAGTGCCAGTTCCTGTCTGTTGCATGTTTTTTGTTTCGCAGAAACCCAATATCAAACGGAGTCCAAACGGGATAAAAACGGACAAAGAACTATTTTGGAATATTTGGGATTTTCCGGAGGAAGAATCAACGCGAAATGGTGTTCGGGGTGGCCACGAGACTCGTGGGCCACCCGTAAGGCGGTTGACGCTCTTCTTTTGCCGCAAGAAAGCTAATTTTACGAGAAAATCTGGGCGAAAGATTCACCCCAATCGGAGTTACGGATCTCCAGATATAAAAGAAACAGTGAAGGGGTAGAATCTGAGAACGCAGAAACAGAGAGATAGATCCAATCTTGGAGGGGCTCTCGCCCCTCCCATGCCATGGGAGCCAAGGACCAGAGGGGAAACCCTTCTCCCATCTAGGGAGGAGGTCAAGGAAGAAGAAGAAGAAGGGGGGATCTCTCCCCCTTGCTTCCGGTGGCGCCGGAACGCCGCCGGGGGCCATCATCATCACCACGATCTTCATCAACACCTCCGCCCTCTTCACCAACATCTCCATCACCTTCCCCCATCTATATATAGCGGTCCACTCTCTAGCAACCCGCTGTACCCTCTACTTGAACATGGTGCTTTATGCTTCATATTATTATCCAATGATGTGTTGCCATCCTATGATGTCTGAGTAGATTTCCATTGTCCTATCGGTGATTGATGAATTGCTATGATTGGTTTGAGTTGCATGTTTTATTATTGGTGCTGTCCTATGGTGCCCTGCATGTCACGCAAGCGTGAGGGATTCCCGCTGTAGGGTGTTGCAATGCGTTCATGATTCGCTTATAGTGGGTTGCGTGAGTGACTGAAACACAAACCCGAGTAAGGGGATTGTTGCGTATGGGATAAAGGGGACTTGATGCTTTAATGCTATGGTTGGGTTTTACATTAATGAATCTTTAGTAGTTGCGGATGCTTGCTAGAGTTCCAATCATAAGTGCATATGATCCAAGTAGAGAAAGTATGTTAGCTTATGCCTCTCCCACAAATATAATTGCAATAGTGATTACCGGTCTAGTAACGTAGTCAATTGCTTAGGGACAATTTCACAACTCCTACCACCACTTTTCCACACTCGCTATATTTACTTTATTGTTTCTTTATCTAAACAGCCCCTAGCTTTTATTTACATGCTCTTTATTATCTTGCAAACCTATCCAACAACACCTACAAAGTACTTCTAGTTTCATACTTGTTCTAGGTAAAGCGAACGTCAAGTGTGCGTAGAGTCGTATTAGTGGCCGATAGGACTTGAGAGAGTATTTGTTCTACCTTTAGCTCCTCATTGCGTTCGACACTCTTACTTATCGAAAGAGGCTACAGCTATCCCGTATACTTGTGGTTCATCAATCATTGCCATGAATACGTCATAACTATGCGCTTTTCTATCAATTGGCCAATAGTAATTTGTCTACCCACCGTATGCTATTATTTCGAGAGAGAAGCCTCCAGCGTAAACTATGGCCGCCGGGTCTACTTTAATCATATTATAAAAACAAAAAATACCTTGATGCAATTTATTTAATTTTATTTTGTTTTGCAATTTATCTATCTACCTATACATACTTAATCCTTGCAACTAACGAGTTCAAGGGGATTAACAACCCTCTCGCCCGTTTTGGGTGCAAGTATCTGCTTTTGTGTGTGCAGGTGCTGTTCACTAGGAATTGTGTGGTCCTCTTTTTGGTTTAATAAACTTTGGTTCTCACTGAGGGAAAACTTATCTCTAATGTATTGCTTCACCCTTTCTCTTTCGGAAAAATCCCAACGCAACTCACAAGTAGTAGAAACAATTTCTAGCGCCGTTGCCGGGGAGACATCATCAAATCACCACAAGTACCTTTACTCAAACTATCATATACTTTCTCTATTTTTTGTTTGCCTTTTTATTTTCCTGCCTTTTTCATCTCCCTCCACTTCTCTAAAAAAATCAAAAGCACAAAAATATTTTACTTTGTTAGTTTGCTTGTTTGCTTGCTTCGTCACTATGCCTCAAGAAAACACTAAGTTGTGTGATTTCTCAAATACTAATAATAATGATTTTATTAGTACTCCAATTTCTCCTCCCGCTGCTAGTGCAGAGTCATATGATATTAATGATGCATTGCTAAATCTTGTTATGGAAGAACAATTTTCTGGAAATCCTAATGAAGATTTTGCATCTTCTCTTAATGTGTTCATTGAATAATGTGATATGCAAAAGAAAAAAAAATATGTGGATAATGGTATTATTAAGTTGAATTGTTTTTCCTTTCTTGGTAAGAGATCTAGCAAAAACATGGTTTTCATCCTTGCCTCGCAATAGTATTGATTCGTGGGATAAGTGTAAGGATGCTTTTGTTGCCAACTATTTTCCTCTCGCAAAGATTATTTCTCTTATAAATCAAATTATGCATATTAAGCTAGTTGGCCAAGAACATGTTGCACAATATTGGGAGAGAATAACACTAATGATTAGAAATATCCCACTCATGGCTTAAGCTTATGGATGATAACACAAAATTTCTATGCGGGACTAAACTTTGTTTCTAGAAATCTTCTAGACTCTGCTGCGGGTGGTACCTTTATGGGAATTACATTGGGAGAGTCTACAAAGCTTCTTGACAATATGATGACAAATTATTCTCAATGGAACATCAAACGAGCTCTAACCGGCCAGAAGGTAAACTCTGTCGAATAAATTGCTACTTTGAGTGATAAAATGGATGCTCTTGTGAATATGTTCAGTAGTAAAATGCTCAAGTTGATCCTAATGATGTGCCACTATCTACTTTGATTGAGCAAAATAATGATGCCATTGATGTGAATTTTGTCGCTGGAAATAATTTCAACAACAATCCTTATAGAGGTAATTTCAATCCTAGACCGTATCCCAGAAATTCCTCTAATAATTATGGTAATTACTATGGTAGTTTATAGAATAATAATATTGCTGATCTTGAGAATCACATTAAAGAATTTATTAGTTCTCAAAAGATTTTCAATGCTATGGTAGAAGAAAAACTACATAAACTTGATGACATGGCTAGAAACATGGATAGAATTGCTCATGATGTGGAAAATATTAAAATTAAAACTTTGCGACCTAAGCATGATATTAGTTAGTCAATCAAGTCTACCTAAGTCTCCATTAATGAAAGTAAAGAGAGAACCACTAGGGTAAGAGCTAAGCGAGAATTTCTAGAAAAGGCTATTCCACCCAGTTTTTATCATAATCATGATGAGGATATTAAAATGATTGGTGTGACACCTATTTAATCCTTGTTTAGTAATATAAAACTTTATAAAAATGTACTGGAGATGAGTCAACTTTAGCTAGAAGGCGTCCCAATTGTTCGGAGGGTGATGATCTTAATGTTAAAAATGATAAAAGTGGGTTTGGAGAGGTCAAGACTTTGAATAGTGATGTGCCGACTACTTTGGATTACAAGGACATGAATTATGATAATTGTTCTTTGATTGAATGTATTTCCTTGTTGCAATCCATAATAAATTCACCTAATGCTTACGAACAAAATAAAGCTTTTACTAAACATATTGTAGAAGAAATGATAAAATCTCATGAAGAAAAGCTAGAATTTGAGGTATCTATACTTAGGAAATTGCATGATGAATGGGGACCTACTATTAAGGTAAATATTAAATATTATGAATGTAATGCTTTGTGTGATCTAGGTGCTAGCGTCTCTACTATACCAAAATTTTTATGTGACATGCTTGGTCTCACCGATATGGATGAATGTTCCCTTAACTTGCATTTAGCAGATTAAACTATTAAGAAACCATTCGGTAGAACAAATGATGTTTTCGTACTTGCTAATATATACCCCTATATAGTGTGTGCATAACTTTGAAAGTTGGTCATTGGATGAAGCCAATATGACGATGCAGAGATGGCAAATCCGAGCGCTACTGGCCGTTGGATGTCATCTACATTCCACCAGATTCTGCCACATGTACAATCTAGAAGACTCAATTGTTGAACTTAAGCATAATGCACAAACCTCAAAACACAAGCACTTCTCCTTTGTTGTAGAATCTTCCATATCATAATTGCCCAAACTTTTTTTCTAAATGAGTTGCCATTATTTGTTTTTACTTTATGCTTTACAATGCACAATTCCATGAATCTTAAGATAGATTAACTTTTTTATAAAACTAATTGTTTTGAATGAGATGAACTATAAGAATTAAACGAACGTCTACATCATGCATATATGAGTCAAAGCTTGCATGCTATAGTGTGGTATTTATTCATAATTTGGTTGCCAAATATGGTGCGTGCAATGCACGTGTACCTTACTAGAAGAATTATGTGCCCGTGGATTTCATTGTGCTTGATATTGAATGCAATTCTTCTTGTCCTATAGTACTTGGCCGGCCTTTCCTATGAACCATATAGGTGCTATTATTGATATGAAAGAAGGACATATAAGGTTCCAATTTCCATGAAAGGAAGTCATGGAACACTTCCCAAGGAAGAGAATTAAACCACCATATGAATCTATTATGAGGGCCACCTATGGAATTAATTTGAAGGACGGCAATACTTGAAACAATTCCTTACATCTATCTAGGGGCGTAAAACAATAGCGCTTGTTGGGAGGCAACCCAATAGTTATCTTAAATCTTGCTTTCACTTTCTGTTTTTGTATTGACACAATTATTGCTACTGTTATGATTGTGTTTTTTTTATTAGTGTTTGTGCCAAGTAAAGCCTTTTGGATGATTTAGTTGCGAGTTGAGTTGATTCAGCGAAAAAAAACAGAAACTTTTGCGCCCAGTGCTAGAATTAGTATAATTCAGTGGAACGTGATAAAATTCTGATTTTTACACATGATTGATATACAAATTTCCCACATTTTCCTATTTTTTTTAGAGTTTTTGGAGTTATAGAAGTATAGTTTTTGTTTAGATCATTAGTTGTTCTGTTTTAGACAAATTCTTTTTTATTGCATGGTTCACTTGTTTCAATGATGCTATGGATTATATCGGGAGGTATAAGTCATGGAGAAGTTAGAATACAGTAGGTATTCTGCAAGAATTAATTATGAATGAATTTATAACAGTACCTAAAGTTTATGATTTGTATATTATAGTAACGGATCTCACGAGGTTTCTGTTGAGTTTTGTGTGCCGAAGTTTTCATGTTTTGGGCGAGATCATGATGGATGAAGGAATAAGGAGTGGCAAGACCCTAAGCTTGGGGATGCCCAAGGCACCCCAAGGTAACATTCAAGGAAGACCCAAGCGTCTAAGCTTGGGGATGCCCTGGATGGCATCTCCTCTTTCGTCTACAATCTATCGATATGTTACTTAGAGCTACATTTTTATTCATTACATGATATGAGTTTTTCTTGGAGCGTCTTGTGGCATAGTTTTACTTTTTTTTTTGCTTTTTAGCTTGCCACAATCATTATTTGCTGGACACACCTTTTGAGAGTGACACATATTTATTATGATTTGTGAGAATACTCTATGTGCTTCACTTATATCTTTTGAGCTAGGCAGTTGCTCTAGTGCTACATTTATATCTTTGAGAGCATGGTGCTTGTTATATTTTATAGAAATGATTTCAATCTCATGCTTCACTTAAATCTTTTTGAGAGTCTAGGAATAGTAGTTGGTAATGTGCACGTGTTATAAGACTAGCACAAGAAGGATAGGTATTCAAGGGGGATATAACAAAAACTTTCATGTAGATTACTAAATATGAAATGTATGGTTTAATTATATTGATGTCGTAATATGAAAGGATATTGGTTCATGATCGTTGGTTAGTAGAAATATCGGTATTAAAGCTTGTTATTGACTTCTCATCTAAGTGTTGGTCATGGCACAGTGGGGAGGTTTGAGCATTTGTATTTCTGATTGAAATCCTTGAGTGATGTTATAATCAGATGCGAGCGATGGTTAACTCCTACCAACAAATTCCCTAGGGGCATGCGAGTAGTATGACCCACAAGTATAGGGGGATCAATCGTAGTCCTTTAGATAATTAAGATTGTCGAACCCAACGAGGAGCAGAAGGAAATGACAAGTGGTTTTCAGCAAGGTATTTTCTGCAAGCACTGAAATTGTTGGTAACAGGTAATTTCACCATATAATAAGCAAAGCGTTCTTGAGGGTATAAGGGAATTTCGCCATATCAGTTTCATCATGTTGGTTTGATTTGTGTTTGCTACTTTGATAATTTGATGTGTGGGTGGGTGTATGCTTAGGTGTTGTTCTTACTTGAGCAAACCTCCTACTTATGATTAACCCCTCGCAAGCATCCGCAACTGCAAGAAAAGTATTAAGATAAAATCTAACCATAGCATTAAACTTTTGGGTCCAAATCGTTCCCTTACGAAGTAGCGCATAAACTAGGGTTATGTCACTCTAGCAACCCATCATCTAATAACTACTCCACAATGCATTCTCATAGGCCCAAATATGGTGAAGTGCCATGTACGACGTTCACATCACACCACTAAGGGAATCACAACATACATATCATCAAAATATTGAACACATATCAAGTTCACATGATTACTTGCAACACGACTTCTGTCGTGACCTCAAGAAAAAAAGTAACTACTCACAAATGATAATCATGCTCAAGATCAGAGGAGTATTAAATAACATAATGGATCTGAACATATAATCATCCACCAAATAAACCATATAGTAATCAACTGCAAGATGTAATCAACACTACTAGTCACCCACAAGTACCAATCTAAGGTTCTGATACAAAGATTGAACACAAGAGATGAACTAGGGTTTGAGAGGAGATGGTCCTGTTGAAGATGTTGATGGAGATGTCCCTCCCAAAGATGGGAGAGTTTTTGGTGATGACGATGGCGATGATTTCCCACTCCGGGAGGGAAGTTCCCCCGACGGAATCGCTCTGTCGGAGGGCAAATTTGCTCCTCCCCAAGTTCTGCCTCGAGACGGCAGTGCTTCGTCCCGAAAGGCCTCCCCTCAGTTTTTCTAGGTCAAAATGACTTATATACCAAAAGATGCGCACCGAAGGTGGGCCGACGAGGGCACAACCCACCAGGGCGCGCCTGGGCTGCCTGGCGTGCCCAGGTGGGTTGTGCCCACCTGGTGGCCCCCTCTAGTAGTTATTTTCTCCAATATTTTTCATATATTGCAAAACAATTGTCCATAAATTTTTAGCTCATTTAGAGATGTGCAGAATAGGTAACTCTAGTGTAGCTTTTTCAGGTCCAGAATTTCAGCTGCCGGTATTCTCCCTCTTTCTGTAAACCTTGCATATTATGAGAGAAAAGGCATTAGAATTACTCCCAAAAGCATTAATATGCATAAAAACATTATAAATAACAATAGGAAAACATGATGCAAAAATGGATGTATCAAGTAGTACTTTGCTTCAAGGGCTAATAAACTTGCACAATAAGTATATGAGTTCTTTATGACTAATGTGAGTCCATGGATTACACACACTCCTACCTTTCCGTAATTTGCTCGCCTCTTTGGTACCGTGCATTGCCCTTTCTCACCTCGAGAGTTGGTGGAAACTTTGTCAGTGCATCAAAACCCCATGGTATGATACGCTCTATCACACATAAGCCTCCTCATATATTCCTCAAAACAGCCACCATACCTACCTATTACGACATTCCATAGCCATTCCGAGATATATTGCCATGCAACATCCACCGTTCCATCAACTGACTTGTGTGTTCATCATCATATTGCTTTGCATGATCATATAGAGATGACATGATATTTGTGGCACAACCACCATTCATCATTATTGTACATGTTAGCCTAGATCATTGCACATCCTGGTACACTGCTAGAGGCATTCATATAGAGTCATATTGTTTCAGTTATCGAGTTGTAAGTCAATAAAAGTGCGATGATCATCATTATTAGAGCATTGTTCCAGTGAGGAAAGGATGATGGCGACTATGATTCCCCCACAAGTCGGGATGAGACTCAGGACGAAAAATTAAAAGAAAGGGAAAAAAAGAGAGGACAAAAAGAGACCAACAAAAAATGAGAGAAAAGAGAGAAGGGGAAATGTTATTATCTTTTTCTCACACTTGTGCTTCAGTGTAGCAGCATGTTCTTCATATAGAGAGTTCCCTGAGTTACCACTTTCATATACTAGTGGAAATTTTTCATTATAGAACTTGGCTTTGTATATTCGGATGATGGGCTTCCTCAAATGCCCGAGGTCTTCATGAGTAAGCAAGTTGCATGCACACCCACTTAGTTTATGTTGAGATTTCATACACTTATAGCTCTTAGTGCATCCATTGCATGGCAATCCCTAGTCCTCGCATTGACATCGATTGATGGGCCTCTCCATTGCACATTGATTAGTCGTATTGATGCGAGACTTTCTTCCTTTTTGGACTGCCCTTATTGATCTCTATCACTGCATTCTTTTCCACCTATAGTGTTATATCCATGGTTCACGCTCATGTATTGCATGGGGTTGAAAATGCTGCAGCGCGATGGAAGTACGATCCAATTGCTTGGTTTGACACCGGGGTGCTCATGATTTATATTTATGCGGTGAAAGCGGAGTCATGCCAGGCTAAGATGATAAAATGAGTAGGGATAACATTTGTTAAGGAATATATTTTGAAAAAGTAATGATTATGCTTCTTATATTCATGGATATTATTATGCTGATATTGTTACTTCATCGTTTCTCAATATTTATACAGTAAAGAGATTACATGATACACATGTTAGGTAGCATTCAACATCAAAAATTCTATTTTTATCATTTACCTACTCAAGGACGAGCAGGAGTAGCTTGGGGATGATGATACATCTCCAACCATATCTATAATTTTTGGTTGTTTCATGCTAATATTATCAATCTTGGATGCTTTATGTGCATTTTATGCTATTTTATATTATTTTTGAGACTAACCTATTAACCTAGTGCCCAGTGTCACTTCCTGTTTTTTTGCTTGTTTTTGGCTTTTCAGAAAATCAATACCAAACGAAGTCCAAAAAATATGAGACTTTACGGTGATTTAGTCTGGACCAGAAGGGGCCCTAGAAGTTTCGGCACGAGGCCAACAGACCTACAGGAGAGCCACAAGCTCACAGGGCATGCCCCTGAGCTCGTGGGTCCCAGGTAGCTCCGTTTGACCTAATGCCGCCTCTATAAATTAAAAAATATTCCCAAACCAACAGAGGGCCACCCAAACACTTTTTCCACTGTTGCAACCTTCTGTTCTTCCACGATCCCATCTGGAGGCCTTTTCCGGTACTCCACCGGTGGGGGAATCGATCACGGATGGATTCTACATCATACTTGCTGCCTTCCAATGATGTGTGAGTAGTTTACCACAGACCTACGGGTCCATAGATAGTAGCTAGATTGCTTCATCTCTCTCTTTGATCTTCAATACAATGTTCTCCTCGGTCTTCTTGGAGTTATATCCGATGTAATCTTCTTTTGCGGTGTGTTTGTTGGGATCTGATGAGTTGTGGGTTTATGATCAGACTATTCATTGAAAGTAATTTAGTCTTTTCTGAACTTTATTATGCATGATTGTTATAGCTTTGTATTTCTCTCCGATCTATCTGTTTGGTTTGGCCAACTAGATTGATTTATCTTCAGTCGGAGAGGTGCTTTTTAATGGGTTCAATCTTGCGGTGTCCTCACCTAGTGAAAAAGCGGTAGCGAGGCACGTATCGTATTATTGCTATTAAGGGTAAAACAACAGTTTTAATCATATGGGTTTAGTTTACTTTGTCTACATCATGTCATCTAGCTTAAGGCGTTACTCTGTTTGTCATGAACTTAATACCATAGATGCATGCTAGATAGTGGTCGATTGGTGGAGTCATAGTAGTAATGTAGGCAGGAGTAGGTCTACTTTTCATGGACATGATTCCTATATACATGATCATTGCTGTGAATATGTCTTAACTATGTGCTTTTCTATCAATTGCCCAACAGTAATTTGTCTACCCACTGTATGCTATTGTTTCGAGAGAGAAGCTTCTAGGGAAAACTATGGCCCCCGGATCTACTTTAATCATATTAAAAACCAAAAATACCTTGCTGCAATTTATTTACTTTTATTTTGTTTTGCAATTTATCTATCTACCTATACAAGATTTGATCCTTGCAAGTAACGAGTTCAAGAGGATTGACAGCCCTCTTGCTGCGTTGGGTGCAAGTATTTGCTTTTGTGTGTGCAGGTGTTGTTCACTAGGATTTGCATGATTCTCCTTTTGGTTAAATAAACCTTGGTTCTCACTGAGGGAAATATTTATCTCTACTTTACTGCTTCACCCTTCCTTGTTTGTGGAAAATCCCAACACAACTCACAAATAGCAAAGCACATACAGGGTGCGCCAGTGCCATGGACAAGCAGCGGGAAAGCAGCAGCTAGTGGTAGTAGCAGAGCAGGAGCAAGCAGAAGCGGCATGAGCAGCAGCTCACAAGAGCAGCAACAGTAGTGAGCAGCACAGAGCAGCAACATAATTAAGCAGCACAGAGCAGTTGTGGCAGCAAGCAACAGTAGGCAGGGAAGCGGCGCGCGGGGGCATGTGAGGCCCAGGGCGTGTGAGCGGGTGGCTGGTGAGGGCGCGACCAAGAGCTGGTGAGCTCATGCGTGGATGCAAAGCTTCGGCGATGGAGGTCGAGGTTGCGGGGACGATGATACGACGACGGATCGACACCATGGGGATGGGGATTTGGGAGAGGAGCTCACAGCAAAATCGGGGCCATGATCGTGGAGGCTGGAGGTGGATCGGAGCGGTGGCAATTGACGATGAACGACGATGATGTACGTGGTGAAGACGAGGTCGATAGCGAGCATACGGGCCGCCCCGGCTCGATTTGGTGCTTGCGATGGATGAAGTGGACCATGGCGGTTCTCCAGGACATCTTCTGAGGCAATGAGGCGTACGGTGGCCACGGCTACGACGATGGCCATGGCCACCACGAGCTCAGGCGAGCTCCAAGTCGAGAGAGAGGGAATGGGGAGAGCGAGTGGGGCTAGGGTTCGATTGAGGGGCTCTGGGGATGCTCTTATAGGCAGTTAGGGGGTGCCGGATGGCCGCCACAGCTGCCCCTACCTCCCACAATAGCTAGTGGTGGAAGACAAGGGAGGTGGGTTGGGCTGCGTTGCACTATGCAATAAGGCCCAAGTGCACAGTAGTAGTTAGGTTTTGTTTCCTTTTTATTTTTTAGTTTTCTTTTATAGTCTCTGTTTTCTATTTTTCAAAGCTATCAAATGAATTATCCCCTGGATGAAACTTGTCACATAAAGACTAGGCACGGTGTTGAGTTGTACATGGATGACGCGACCATGGTGGGTGGCGATGTTGAGGACACTTATGATGTCCCCCTTCCCCCACATCCCTCCATGTCCCCTTTCCACCCTCATCACCCTTATCTGTTGTGTTTTTATTGTTTTCCCATGTAATGGACTCCATCTCCCATCCACTTAGTCAACCCTGAGTGGAAGCATCCGCCTCTAGCAACAAGTCTGACACTGTGACTAATCTCCCGCCCCAAGTAGATAGTGCCTCCATCTGGACCGAAGGTAAGTGAGCCCAAATTCCTACATTCTGCCATGACGTGGGAATATGGGTTTCCCCTATAACTCGAGCATGACTGTGTGGGAATATGTTCATGGGTCTAAGAATGAATAGCCATGAGATGTGCGAGAGCCCAGGCCGCCATCACCCTCTAATTGAGCCCCACCTCTCTATGAGCTCATCTTGCCTCCCCACTCGACGCTGCCTTTGCTCCTTCATTCGAGCTCAATTCCATTGTGTGCTTACAGTGTGATGCCAAAATGCAAAACGTTTACTAAGGGAGAGCAACTCAAGTGGTGTGTGGAGTGGTTGCTGCGGGTGCCAGTTGTGCAAGGAAATGTGGTTTTGTTCATGTGTATAACTAACTAAATATGATGTATATACTATAAAAAGTATATATTTAAATTTGTATACAAAATAGGATTCCAACGATATAAATTTTATGTCATTTAGTTCATATTGTGTTCCAACAATATAAATTTTTATTGTTGGATCAGAGGGATTAGTTAAATTTAAAGTGAAAATTTGATTCAAAATACAAGGGGCACAATAAACCCGAAGGAAGGGAAGTTTTTTTTAGAAAAACTAAAGGCCTCCCTCTGCGATTTCATTAAGAGAAACCATGAACAAGCTAGATAAACTAATAAACACAAACTCTAAGAACTCCCGCAACTATCTTACTGTTGGAAATATGCCCTAGAGGCAATAATATTGTATTATTATATATCCGTATTCATAATTAATAGTTTATATTTCATGCTATAACTGCTATGATCCTAGAATATGCGATGCAGTGGAAAACTCATATGCACTTGTGGAATGATAAACATTAAAGAATAGGTTCCTAGTCTTGCCTCTATGACTAGCTCAAGTGTTGTTGGTGATCATGTTTTCCGGATCTCAGGATATCGTTAAGTGTAATGATAGTCCTGAAACAACAATGAGAGTATGACGTTAGCAGAACGATCATACTGAATCAACCCAATCTTGTTTGTTATACTTTGAGATAATATTGTATGAAATTAATTTTTATAACATGGAGTGTTAACATGTGTTTTTAGTTCCTCGGACCATGAGAATATCGTAGGCACTTCCTACCATACAGTGGACTTTGGGGTTGCTCAAACGTCATCTATAACTAGGTGATCATAATGACAAGTTATAGGTTCATCGGAAAGTTTGACAAGCGACTAGCTAGCTCGAGAGTGGGGTTTTCTCCTCCGACGATGGAGAGATATTATTAGAGACCTCTCGATGTGATGACATCCATCATCATCTGGCCAGATATAGGTGACCATGTCACGGGATGCCCGAACACATCAACAAGAAAGAAGAACAAAACCAGTAACGAGGATGATGGTATATTCAGCATATGTATGACTCAGGAGGATACTGATGCATCTCGGGTTTTGTTAAGTATCTTGTAGCAAATGGAACATCACATGATAACCAAAGTTTCACTCGGATTTCATTCGTGTAATCATAGGGATCAATATGGATGTCCATGGTTCCGCTATTGGTCATTGAATGAATGGGTTTTGTTCATGTCTATAATTTACCAAACCTATGGGGTCATAAGCTTAAGGTAATCACAATTTGCTAAGTGTTAGTAGGAAGAGAGTATCAAGGATTTTTTTCATTAATATTCAGAATAGTTACAAGAGGATCCGGAAGCGTTTCGGGGTCACCGGAAGGGTTTCGAGGTTTATTGGGCAATACTGGGTTTTACCGATAAATACTATATAGGTGGAAATGTTTCCGGTGATGATAAATTATATATAAAAGGCTCTAGTAATTGTTAGGAGGATTTTATATTTAATTTAATATGAATGGGCCTTAAAAGGCCAAGTGGTGGAAGGATAATTGAGCCACCCCTTAGCCTTTTGAAGGCCAAGGGAAGGCCGAATTGGAGTGGAAATTCCCCTCCTTGGCCGGCCTAAGAGCATTTACAACTGGCGCACAATGCGCAGCATGCAAAAAAAGCCTTTACAACACTGAAATAACCAGTTTTTGCGTGCAACTTAGTGCTGGCTCCAGCGGCTGCAGCAAAATATAGCGTGCGCGAGCCGCTCCAGCAGGCGTTGCAAAAAAACAGCATGCGCACCCATCACAAACAACATATGACACTCCAAACAAAACCAAGAATATCAAACACATACAAAATAAATCAACAATAAATAGTTCAATTTTATTACAACTCGAGCAAATAGTTTTTCTTCCAATACATTAAATAGTTCAACTATACAACATCAAACATACAAATCATCATGCTTTTTGTCGGCCATTCCATGCTCACCACTCCTTGATTAGATCTTTCTGAAGATCATCATGCATTTTGGCATCAAATGGCATGATAGGAGGCAACAAATCGGGCCACCCCCGTAGCCCTCCGCCACACTCGCACGGGATGTCCCAAGAGCTCATACTGAGAGTAGTCTAAATCTTGGCCATGCTCATTCTCGATGATCATGTTATGCATGATCACACAAGTGTGCATGATGTACCAAAGGATCTTTTGATCCCAAAATCTGGTGGGTCCTCTCACAATAGCAATTTGGGCTTGCAAAATCCCGTAAGCTCTCTCCACATCTTTCCTAGCCGTCGCCTGAGCATTATGGAAATCTAGACTTTTCTTACCTTCCAGTTTTTTCAACGGCTTCACAAATCACTACTGCAAGATACTGCTAACACGACTCTACAATCAGAGACCCTTAAGGAAACTGAGTGCGATGCATTAATCGCAAATGGTGGTGTAAAAACCGTTAACAAAGGTGCAAAACGTTTGTGATGGCGGAGCCATCAAACACGGTTCAGATTTTAGATGCGTGTGCGATGCAGGGCACACGGTTAATCCATTCGAACTATTTGCGATGAGGTAGAACAACAGAAGCGGGCAACCATATCAATGTGTGTGCGACATACGGCATATGGTTCACTCGGACGATCTGTTTTCGATTAGGGAACACAACAGAAATGGTTCAACTTAACAAGATGTGTGTGATATGCGGCATACAGTTCACATGGACGAACTGTTTGCAATGAGCCAAAAGAACACAAACGAGTCGTGTAAATAAGATGTGTGTGATACGTGGCAAACAGCCGACTCGGATGAACTGTTTGCGATGAGAAATTACAACACAAACGGTTAATACAATTAGTTCGTGTGTGATTCCGTGTGTACAAAAAACTTTGAAAAATGCAAACTAGTTGCTTGCGGTGGCTAGGAGTATCGCACACGATGTGTCTGCGAGTACTCGTGTGCGATGATTAGTAAGTTACACATACGTTTCCTTATGTTAACATGTGTATGAATTTGCAATATGGACAGTTAATATGCAAATGCCTTCTGGACATCGGGCACATGCTTAAACTCAATGAACTGTGTATGATACTAATACTTTCCATGAAAATTTAAGAACTTGGGTAACAACATTTGAGTAACATATATATAGTGGTTACACTATTTGACAAAAGGAGGATCTTCGTAACATGGTTTTGACAACCATATGGTCCATATCTACATACTTAACATAGTAACAACTATCAAATTTTAAGAGGCTAAGGGCCAACAACCATATGGGCCATATCTACATACTTAACATAGTAACAGCTAGCACATTTTAAGAGGCTGAGGGCCAACAACCACAACTATCCACTTGAAGCAGCTTGATCACGGCGACTCGGCATCTCGTCAATCAAAAGGAAGAGCCCTCCTATGCCTTGGTAGAGCATGAGTAGAACAGTGTCTCCAATTTTCTAACATGGATGTATTGCCACGACAAGCGAGAACTTGTTAATTTGAATGATTCCATTTCTGCGGGAAATGCAGTACCTTGCAATCACTTTGGCGTTATTAGCAGGCACAAGTGTAATTCGACCACGCCAGGAAATCGATCAAGGAACTGCTACACCGGGCAATTTCTGTTGATATGTAGAATGAAAACCAATTGTAACATATCGTTGAAGATATATATAGTTTATGAGCATTGATACGTCTCCGTCGTATCTATAATTTTTGATTGTTCCATGCCAATATTATTCAACTTTCATATACTTTTGGCAACTTTTTATATTATTTTTGGGACTAACATATTGATCCAGTGCCCAGTGCCAGTTCCTATTTGTTGCATGTTTTATGTTTCGCAGAAACCCCATATCAAACGGAGTCCAAACGGGATAAAACAGATGGATAATAGTTTTGGAATATTTATGATTTTCTGGAAGAAAAATCAACGCGAGACGGTGCCCGAGGGGGCCACGCGGCAGGGGGTGTGCCCCAGGGGGCAAGCGTGCCCCTGACCCTCGTGGGCACCCAGTAAGGCGGTTGACGCTCTTCTTTTGCCACAAGAAAGCTAATTTTCAGGAAAAAAATTAGGGCGAAGGTTTCAATCCAATCGAAGATACGGATCTCCGGATATATAACAAACGGTGAAAGGGCAGAATCCGGGAACGCAGAAATAGAGAGAGACAGAGAGACAGATCCAATCTCGGAGGGGCTCTCGCCCCTCCCACGCCATGGGAGCCAAGGACTAGAGGGGAAACCCTTCTCCCATCTAGGGAGGAGGTCAAGGAAGAAGAAGAAGAAGGGGGGGCTCTCTCCCTCTTGCTTCCGGTGGCGCTGGAACGCCACCGGGGCCATCATCATCACCGCGATCTACACCAACAACTTCACCGCCCTCATCACGAACTCTTCCCCCCTCTATGAAGCGGTGTAACCTCTGTTTTACCCGTTGTAATCTCTACTTAAACATGGTGCTCAACGCTATATATCATTTCCCAATGATGTTTGGCTATCCTATGATGTTTGAGTAGATCTATTTTGTCCTATGGGTTAATTGATGATCGTGATTGGTTTGAGTTGCATGTTTTACTATTGGTGCTGTCCTATTGTGCCCTCCGTGTCACGCAAGTGTGAGGGATTGAGGGTGTTGCAATATGTTCATGATTCGCTTATAGTGGGTTGCTTGAGTGACTGAAGCATAAACCCGAGTAAGGGGGTTGTGGCGTATGGGATAAAGGGGACTTGATGCTTTAATGCTATGGTTGGGTTTTACCTTAATGATCTTTAGTAGTTGCGGATGCTTGCTAGTGTTCCAATGATAAGTGCAAATGATCCAAGAAGAGAAAGTATGTTAGCTTATGCCTCTCCCTCAAATAAAATTGCAGTAGTGATTACCGGTTTAGTTATCGATTGCCTAGGGACAAATAACTTTCTCTTGACAAAAAGCTCTCTACTAAAATTAACTTAATTGTGTTTTCACGTAAACAGCCCCTACTTTTTATTTACGCGCTCTTTATTATCTTGCAAACCTATCCAAAAATACCTACAAAGTACTTCTAGTTTCATACTTGTTCTAGTTAAAGCGAATGTCAAGCGTGCGTAGAATTGTATCAGTGGTCGATAGAACTTGAGGGAATATTTGTTCTACCTTTAGCTCCTCGTTGGGTTCGACACTCTTACTTATCGAAAGAGGCTACAACTGATCCCCTACACTTGTGGGCTATCAAGCATAAACATTAAAGTAAGACTTTTTACCAGCGTGGGGTGAATATAATCCTTTTTCTGGCGCTGTTGCCGGGGAGTCATAGCGTGGGGTGAATATTTTCGTGTGTGCTTGTTTGCTTTATCACTAAGTAATTTTTATTTTCTGTTCTTTGTTGTTTTCTATCTTTAGTTATGGGCAGGAAACGCAAAATACCCAAAAAATTAGTTGTACCTACTGAACCAATGGTTGAAGAACCACTCAAAATCTATCACACTCCTGAACCTTTTTATTTGGATCATCTTCGATCCCTTTGTGCTCGTGCTGAAACCCCAACTAGATTAGTTGAGGGCAAATCTTTAGATGAGCATGCTTGTTATGTGCGACACCGTATATCTGAAAAAGGGAAACTTTTACTAGATCAAATTCATCGTTTGCAATGCTATGTTTGGAATTTACGTGAAATATATGATTTTACTTGTTGTTCTGAAACCCTAAGAAACACCTTCCCTACCAATGTGAGTTTGATAATGGAATCGTATCTTCATATGCTAAGGGTGTTTATAATTACTATGATGTTCTACAAATTGAAGAATTTGCTGCTTTTAAGGGTGCTTATGAAAGTGCTTCTTTGATTGAAAAGTATGATGCTACTCTTTACAAATCGGAAAATTTTGCCATACTTAAATATTGTTATGATAGTTATGCTTCTAATGCCTATGTTAAACTATATATTGAGGACTCTTTTGCTGTCCAAGAAGAGACTATTATTTTGCAGGAGTCTATGGAAGAAGAAATTGATGAAACTGTGAGCTCATTGGATGAAAGAAATGATGAGGAGAGCGAAGAACAAAAGGAGGAAGAGCGGATTAGCTACCCGTGCCCACCTTCTAATGAGAGTAACTCTTCAACTCATACATTGTTTAATTCCCCTTCGTGCTTACCGAAGGATGAGTGCTATGATGATTGTCATGATCCCTTTAATTCGTTTGAAATACCCCTTTTTGATGATGCTTGCTATGCTTGTGGCCAAGATGCCAATATGAATTATGCTTATGGAGATGAACTTCCTACAGTTCCTTTTGTTAAACATTAAATTTTTGCTATTGCACCCACGCATGATAGTCCTATTATCTTTTTGAATTCTCCAAACTACACTATATCAGAGAAGTTTGTGCTTATTAATGATTATATTGATGGGTTATGTTTTACTACTACACATGATAATTTTGATAGATATAATATGCATGTTCTTGCTGCTCCTACTTGCAATTATTATGAGAGAGGAACTATATCTCCACCTCTCTATGTTTCGAACACGATAAAATTGCAAGAAACTGCTTATATTATGCATTGGCCTTTACTATGTGTGCATGAATTATTCTTTTATGACATGCCGATGCATAGGAAGAGAGTTAGACTTTGTTGTTGCATGATATATGTTACTTTGTGCTCACTACTAAATTACTAATCATTGTTAATTAAAATTGGCTTTGATATACCTTGGGATACGGGTGGATTCATTACTTGAGCACTATATGCCTAACTTAATGGTTTAAAGAAAGCGCTGCTAGGGAGACAACCCGGAAGTTTTAGAGAGTCATTTATTGATGTTGAGTGCTTTTATATAGTATAAAAACAAAAAAAATAAAGAGGGCAACCCAAAACTTTTCAAAAAGAAAAGTGAAAGTGAGAAAGACAAGCATTGTTGAAGTAGGGGAGCTCCTTGAACTTTGTTCATGCTCACGGAAACTTTGTGTGTCTTAATTACATAAATTTTTCATCAAAAATAATTATCCCCTTGTACAATTCCATTGTATTATAAAAATAATGTGTCAAGGTTTGCCTTTAGGATATTTACAATGCTTGTTGGTTTGTGTTGTGCAGGACAGAAACTTTGGCTGTAGTGCGTGATTTTACATTTTTTTACTGGAACGTCAAACGGTTCTGAAACCTTTTGCACTGTGTTTATATAAAAATTGTTTGTTTTTCCTAATTTTGGTAGAATTTTTGGGGTACCATAAGTATGCTGAATGTTAAGATTACTACAGACTGCCCTGTTTAAGACAGATTTTGTTTTTGATGCATAGTTTGCTTGTTTTGATGAAACTATCAATTTCTATCAGTGGCTTAAGCAAGGGAAAAGTTTACCGTAGACACAATGCAAAAACAAAATATGAATTGGTTTGCAACAGTACTTAGAGTAGTGATTTGCTTTATTATACTAACGGATCTTACCGAGTTTTTTGTTGAAGTTTTGTGTGGATGAAGTGTTTGATCGAGGAGGTCTCGATATGAGGAAAAGGAGGAGAGGCAAGAGCTCAAGCTTGGGGATGCCCAAGGCACCCCAAGTAAATATTCAAGGAGAGTCATGCGTCTAAGCTTGGGGATGCCCCGGAAGGCATCCCCTATTTCTTCAACAAGTATCGGTCTGTTTTCGGATTCGTTTCATTCATGCGATATGTGCAAGTCTTGGAGCGTCTTTTGCATTTAGTTTTCACTTTTATTTTATGCACAATGCTGGTATGAGATAGTCCTTGGTTGATTTATAGAATGCTCATTGCACTTCACTTAAATCTTTTGAGTATGGCTTTATAGAATGCTTCATATGCTTCACTTATATCTTTTGAAGTTTGGATTGCCTGTTTCTCTTGACATAGAAAACCGCCATTTGTTGAATGCTCTTTTGCTTCACTTAAATTTGTTAGAGCATGGGCATATCTTTTGTAGAAAGAATTAAACTCTCTTGCTTCACTTATATTTATTTAGAGAGATGACATGAATTGGTCATTCACATGATTAGTCATAAAATCCTACAAAAAACTTGTGGATCATTGAATATGATATGTTTGATTCCTTGCAATAGTTTTGCGATATAAAGGTGGTGATATTAGAGTCATGCTAGTGGGTGACTGTGGATTAGTAGAAATACTTGTGTTGAGGTTTGTGATTCCCGTAGCATGCACGTATGGTGAACCGTTATGTAACGAAGTTGGAGCATGAGGTATTTATTGATTGTCTTCCTTATGAGTGGCGGTCGGGGACGAGCGATGGTCTTTTCCTACCAATCTATCCCCCTAGGAGCATGCGCGTAGTACTTTGTTTTGATGGCTAATAGATTTTTGCAATAAGTATGTGAGTTCTTTATGACTAATGTTGAGTCCATGGATTATATGCACTCTCACCCTTCCATCATTGCTAGCCTCTTCGGTACCATGCATTGCCCTTTCTCACCTCGAGAGTTGGTGCAAACTTCGCCGGTGCATCCAAACCCCGTGATATGATACGCTCTATCACACATAGACCTTCTTATATCTTCCTCAAAACAGCCACCATACCTACCTATCATGGCATTTCCATAGCCATTCCGAGATATATTGCCATGCAACTTCCATCATCATCATATACATGACTTGAGCATTCATTGTCATATTGCTTTGCATGATCGTAAGATAGCTAACATGATGTTTTCATGGCTTGTCCGTTTTTTGATATCTTTGTTATGCTAGTTCATTGCACATCCCGGTACACTGCCGGAGGCATTCATATAGAGTCATATCTTTGTTCCAGTATCGAGTTGTAATATTGAGTTGTAAGTAAATAAAAGTGTGATGATCACCATTATAGAGCATTGCCCCATGAAAAAAGGAAAAAAAGAAAAAAAGAGAGGCCAAAGAAGCCTAAATAAAAAAGGGGGCCAAAGAAGCCCATCCAAAAAAAGAAAAAAAGAAAGAAAAAAAGAAAAAAAAAGAAAAGGGGCAATGTTACTATCCTTTTACCACAATTGTGCTTCAAAGTAGCACCATGTTCTTCATACAGAGAGTCTCCTATATTATCACTTTCATATACTAGTGCTAATTTTCATTAAAGAACTTGGCTTGTATATTCCAACGACGGGCTTCCTCAAATGCCCTAGGTCTTCATGAGAAAGCAAGTTGGATGCACACCCACTTAGTTTCAGTTTGAGCTTTCATACACTTATAGCTCTTAGTGCATCCGTTGCATGCCAATCCCTACTCCTCGCATTGACATCAATTGATGGGCATCTCCATAGCCCGTTGATTAGCTGCATTGATGTGAGAGTTTCTCGCTTTTTGTCTTCTCCACACAACCTCCACCATCATACTCTATTCCACCTATAGTGTTATATCCATGGCTCACGCTCATGTATTGCGTGAAAGTTGAAAAGGTTTGAGAATGTCAAAAGTATGAAACAATTGCTTGGCTTGTCATCAGGGTTGTGCATGATTTGAATATCTTATGTGATGAAGATGGAGCATAGCCAAACTATATGATTTTGTAGGGATAACTTTCTTTGGCCATGTTGTTTTGAAAAGACACGATTGCTTTATTAGTACACTCAAAGTATTATTGTTTTTATGTCAAATGATAGACTATTGCCTTGAATCACTCGTGTCTTAATATTCATGCCATGATTAGACATATGGTCAAGATTATGCTAGGTAGCATTCCACATCAAAAAATTGTCTTTTTTATCATTTACCTACTCGAGGACGAGCAGGAATTAAGCTTGGGGGTGATGATACGTCTCCGTCGTATCTATAATTTTTGATTGTTCCATGCCAATATTATTCAACTTTCATATACTTTTGGCAACTTTTTATATTATTTTTGGGACTAACATATTGATCCAGGGCCCAGTGCTAGTTCCTGTTTGTTGCATGTTTTATGTTTCGCAGAAACCCCATATCAAACGGAGTCCAAACGGGATAAAAACGGACGGAGAATAGTTTTGGAATATTTATGATTTTCTAGAAGAAAAATCAACGCGAGACAGTGCCCGAGGGTGCCACGAGGCAGGGGGTGCGCCCCAGGGGGGCAGGCGCACCCCTGACCCTCGTGGGCACCCCGTAAGGCGGTTGACGCTCTTCTTTTACCGCAAGAAAGCTAATTTTTGGCAAAAAAATCAGGGCGAAGGTTTCAATCCAATCAGAGTTCGGATCTCCGAATATATAAGAAACGGTGAAAGGGCAGAATCCGGTAACGCAGAAACAGAGAGAGACAGAGAGACAGATCCAATCTCGGAGGGGCTGTCGCCCCTCCCATGGCATGGGAGCCAAGGACCAGAGGGGAAACCCTTCTCCCATCTAGGGAGGAGGTCAAGGAAGAAGAAGAAGAAGGGGGGGGGGGCTCTCTCCCCCTTGCTTCCGGTGGCGCCGGAACGCCGCCGGGGCCATCATCATCACCGCGATCTACACCAACAACTTCACCGCCCTCATCACCAACTCTTCCCCCCTCTATGCAGCGGTGTAACCTCTCTTTTACCCGCTGTAATCTCTACTTAAACATGGTGCTCAGTGCTATATATTATTTCCCAATGATGTATGGCTATCCTATGATGTTTGAGTAGATCCTTTTTGTCCTATGGGTTAATTGATGATCGTGATTGGGTTGAGTTGCATGTTTTATTATTGGTGTTGTCCTATTGTGCCCTCCGTGTCGCGCAAGCATGAGGGATTGCCGCTATAGGGTGTTGCAATATGTTCATGATTCTATTATAGTGGGTTGGTTGAGTGACAGAAGCATAAACCCGAGTAAGGGGGTTGTGGCGTATGGGATAAAGGGGACTTGATGCTTTAATGCTATGGTTGGGTTTTACCTTAATGATCTTTAGTAGTTGCGGATGCTTGCTAGAGTTCCAATCATAAGTGCATATGATCCAAGAAGAGAAAGTATGTTAGCTTATGCCTCTCCCTCAAATAAAATTGCAATAGTGATTACCGGTTTATGGGATTATGTGCATTTTGTAGGCATTAATGCACATAATTCAAATTCATACAATTGGTGCTTGAGAAGGTTTAGAAAACGGTCTGGAAAAACCATACTCATGGTACTTAGTAAATTGTCAAGCCTTTTACAAGGAATAAGGGCAGAGATTTCAAGGGAATGCGTGGCATAGTCAACCACAAACGCGTCATTTACTGGGTTACCAACTATAGAACAATGAAATACTTGCTTGAAAAACATGACGCATGGCATGGTGCCATGGTGTGGCCTCACCGTGCCCTGGTTAAAAGCTGAGAAGGTTTGATGTATGTCATCATGCACGCCCTTCATTAATTGAACCATCACCGAGGAAGTTCCATGCTTTCGAGAGGGAAATCACCAAGATTGAAGGGGAATCCAAATTTCCTTCCTAGTTTGTCATTCAGTTTTTTTCTAGCGATCAACATACCACCTCAAATGCAACGTGTTCAAATTTGACATTTTTCTGGGCTCATTTACCATATTTAGGGGGTTATATGCATTTGCTAGGAATTATTTATGAACATAATTCGAATTCGAACAATCGGTGCATGAGGTGCACAAGAACGATCTTGAAAGCCATGGTCGTGCTATTTAGTACATTCTCATGCCTTGTACAAGGAATGGGCGGATATTTCAAGGAAATGTGCGGAAATAGTCAACCATAAACACGTCGTTTACTGGGTTATCAACTATACAAAAATGAAATACATGCTTGGAAAACATGACACCTGGTGTGGTGCCATGGTATGGCCTCACCGTGCCCTGGTAAAAATTTGAGAATGTTTTCCTTATGTCGTCATACACGCCTTTTATAAATCGAACTATCACTGAGGAAGTTTCATGGTTTCGATGGGGAAATCACCAAGATTGAAGGGGGATCCAAATTTCCTTTCTCCTTTGTCCATGAGTTTTTTTCTACGATGAACATACACCCTGCAAATCACCGTGTTCAAATTTGACACTTTTCCGGGTTCATTTACCATATTTAGGGGATTATGTGCATTTCCTAGGCATTAATGCACATAATTCAAGTTCAAACAATCGGTGCATGAAAGGGTGCACAAGAACGGCCTGGAAAACCATGCTCAAGCCATTTAGTAAATTCTCATGCCTTTTACAAGGAATGGACAGATATTTCGATGAAATGTGTGGCAATAGTCAACCACAAACATTTGTTTATTGGGTTTTCAACTATAGAAAAAATTAAATAAATGCTTGAAAAACATGATGCCTCGCATGGTGCCATGGTATGACCTCACCATGCCCTGGTAAAAAATGGAGAAGGTTTGGCTTATGTCGTCATGCACGCCCTTCATAAATCGAACCATCACCAAGGAAGTCCCATGCTTTCGAGAGGGAAATCACCAAGAATGAAGGGGAATTCAAATTTTCTTCGCTCTTTGCCCTGGAGTATTTTTTCTACGACAAACATACACCCTCCAAATCACCGTGTTCAAATTTCACATTTTCCAGGCTCATTTACCATATTTAGGAGATTATGTGCATTTACTAGGAATTTAGCGCATATAAATCCAATCCAGCTATAGCTGCACGAGTGTGATGTGAGGGACGTGGAGTGCCATTCGATTGCGGTGCATCCTACGATGCACACGCGCGATCCGCGTGGCTGGAGTTCCGGCCAATCATAACGCAATACACAATAGACTCACGCACACTGTTTTCGGAAGCGACGGAGATGAACCGTGTGTGATAATGAACAAGCAAATTTGTAAGGGAAGCCAAATTTCTGTTGTCGTTTGTCGTTGAGCTCTTGAATACCACCACACTGTATGGCTGCCCGGCCCCTCTGTCTCAGAGCTCTCTCCAAGCGTCGTCCATGGCACCGCGGCGCACAGTAACTGGTAAGGAAACGATGGCATCCCACCGCGCCGCGTTCCTCGCCGCCCGCAACCGCACACATGGTAAGGAAGCGAAGACATCTTGCCGCGCCGAGTTCATCGCTGCGGGAGGCCACATAGTTACGTGGGCGGACTTTGAGGCTGCCATGGCCGAATGGGCGGTGGATCTAGAGGCGGCCAAAGTTGCATAAAAGGAGCGGAAAAGGCAGAAAGCAGTCAAGAAAAGGGAGTCCCGCTGCCGCAAGAAAGAAGAGGCCGCACGCCATGGTGAGGGGAGCTTAGCGGAGATCGAAGCACGGTGGGCTACCGCCTACAAGGCTGGGAAGGAGAACACCGGCGTCTGGCCAGCATTGCCCTGATGGCAACATGTGAGAAGTAGTTTAAGTTTGTAGTATTAGAGCAAATTACCAGTAGTACTTTAAGTTTGTAGTATTAACATACAATGTCAGTAAGAGCATCCTTTGAGGGCTTTGAGCATTGATTAGCATGTGTGCTCGTGTTTTTTTTTGCGTTAATCATTAGAAGATCACAAAACACACGGTTTGTATGCCGTATCCGTTTGCATTTTTTTGCGTTAATGATCCATAAGTCAGTTACCTGTGCAATGTTTCCTGATAAACCAGGCGTACCTTTGACTGAAAAAAATCAACTACACGTGTACATTTTTTTGGAGACGGGATCTGCCAATTTTCTGTTTTCTCCCACACGAGTATTTTACGCGCTTCGTCTGTGTTGTGTGTTTTCCCCGCCCAAGTTTCAAGTTTCGCAGTGAAATTTTCATTAGGCACGTGATTTCAGAATCTATTCCTCCAACCACATCCCCAGCCATCAAATTTCCTCATTATCTCTCCCCCACCCCACGTCGCCCCCTACCGGCAGCTCAAACCGCCACTGCCGCAACCACAGCATCAACCACATCTATGTTCTGCTTGGATCTAGTCAGGTAACCCATCGATCTCTATCACGGCCCCGGTCTGATTGCTTAAATGGCACATGCGAAACATCCTCATGCCTCCAAATCCCCACGGTCAGGAGCTGATGTCGGTCCATGGCGCGATGGCTGTTGTGCGTGTTGACCCGGAGGAACACCTCTCCTTCGCCGCCGCTAACATGGTGCGGGCTTTGGCCCAGATGAAGTGCCACAGCGACTACCCCCAGGACTTAACAGGTAAGATCTGACTAGGTAAATATTACCAATACCACTTGTAACAACTATGATTTGTACGGTTGATGTATTAAGCATGTTCATGCCTTGTTTATTTTAGTACTTCACACTATGTGATGTTGAAATATTACCGCCCAGCTCAG
This sequence comes from Triticum aestivum, assembly GCF_018294505.1. NCBI lineage: Eukaryota > Viridiplantae > Streptophyta > Magnoliopsida > Poales > Poaceae > Triticum > Triticum aestivum. Next base: position 276,068,221 of record NC_057795.1, on the reverse strand, counting down.
TTTCACCAATACCAGCAACAAACTTACAATACATGACTCAGGATATCACTAGAGATGCTGCCCATTTGCTATTTTTGGTGGATGCTAACCCTGTTGTACTTAACATGCATGTCCATGTACTTATGCAGGGTCATAACGGCTGATGCTGTTGTTTGCCGTCGAGGTTAGCTGCATCCCATGTCTTACAGTATTTCACATCATTTGTGCAATTGCAGTTTAACTTCTACCATTTACTGGTTGCCTGTAGGTACACATGTTAGTGACACTGATCCACGCTTCGACACAGAGGAACAGCTCGCCTCCGCCGCCACTGACTTTGGCCGGGCTCTGGCCAAGATGAAGTGCCCCAGCAACTACCTCTCAGGACTTACCAAGTATGTACTCACCAGTTCAATTTTACCAATACCAGTTGCAATTAATGACTATGTTCTGTACGGTCGATGTATTAAGCATGTTCTAGTAAACATGCCCAACACGTTTTAGCTACTTTTCCTACCTTCTTACAGACAACTGGGCCATTCTCTGCTCTGGCAGCACCTGCCTTGTGATGTTTAACTCTGCCAATTGCATTTTTATCAGTACCAGTTTCAATGGCTATTAAGCATGTTGCAATTAACAGTTGAATCCATTTTTAAACACTTGTATTTCAATGGCTACAAACTTACAAAACATGACTTAGGATGTTGTTAAGCCTGTTGCAATTAACAGTTGTATCCATTTTTTAATCTGTCCCTTTGCTACCATGCTACTCTCCTCAATGAAGATATACTAGAGATGTTGCCCATTTGCTATTTTTGGTGGATGCTAACCCTGTTGTACTTAACATGCCTGTCCATGTACTTACGCAGGGTCATAACGGCCGATGCTGTTGTTTGCCGTCGAGGTTAGCTGCATCCCATGTCTTATAGTATTTCACATCATTTGTGCAATTGCAGTTTAACTTCTACCATTTACTGGTTGCCTATGGGTACACATGTCAGTGGCACTGATCCGTGCTTCGACCCGGAGAAACAGCTCACCTCCACTCGCACAGACTTTGGGTGGGCTCTGGCCAAGATGAAGTGCCCCAGTAACTACCTCTCAGGACTTACCAAGTATGCACTCACCAGTTCAATCTTACCAATACAAGTTACAATTAATGGATATGTTATGTACGGTCGATGTATTAAGCATGTTGTAGTAAACATGCCTAACACGTCTTAGCTATTTTCCCTACCTTTTTATAGATAACTGGGCCATTATCTGCTCTGGCAGCACCTACCTCGTGATGTTTAACTCTGCCAACTACATTTTTATCAGTACCGGTTTCAATGGCCATTAAGCATGTTGCATTTAACAGTTGTATCCATTTTTAAACAGTTGTATTTCAATGGCTACAAAATTATAAAACATGAATTAGGATGTTGTTAAGCCTGTTGCAATTAACAGTTGTATCCATTTTTTAATCCATCCCTTTGCTACCGAGCTACTATTTCGCAATGAAGATATCACTACAGATGCTGCCGTTTTCTTACCATTTGCTATTTTTGGTGGATGTTAACCCTCTTGTTGTTAACATTGGCTTTCCATGTACTTTCACATGGCTACAATGGGCGATGCTGTTGTTTGCCGTCGAGGTTAGCTGAATCCCATGTCTTATACACCATCTATTCCTAAATATAAGTATTTTTAGATATTCCAATATAGACTACATAAGGAGCAAAATGAGCGAATCTGGATTCTAATCTAAACTATATCTATAATTATATGTACATCCGTATGTAGTTCATATTGAAATCTCTAAAAAAATATTGTACTTAGGAACATAGGTAGTTGTATTTTACATCATTTGTGTAATCTCAGTTTAGCTTCTAACATTTACTGGTTGCTTATAGGTACATATATGAGCGGTTCTGATCCACTCTTCGATCCCTTTTGTGTATGGGGCAATGAGATATTCATGAACAAGCGTCAAGTGAGGAAACTAAGAAAGATTGTTAGGCGAAAGAAACGGGTCATTGGAATTAAGCTCTTTATTTACACTTTGTCCAAGACAATAGTGAACTTTATGATGGTAAGTAATGTGTTGCCTTTTCCCCTGCCCACAACAAGTTACTCTATTAGACCTCAGTATCTGATATTTTTCTCTTTTCAGTGGTTTCCGAAGCTATTTACTGATGATTATCTTGCAAACTACATGACCGGAGTGGAGGCAACTAAGGTTAAATTATATAATTCATGCTACCACGATAATGCTCTGGAAGTCTTCCTGAAGGTGGTGAAGGATGGGCGGGTGATCGTCACAAGGGGTTGGACAAAAGTGGTTCGTGCCTATGGCATGCAGGAAGGCACATTATGGGCATTCCGCTTCTTCAACACCATCGGCAGTCAAAATGATTTATACTTGTCTCTTCACCTTTACCGCCTTTAAATATTGTGGTTCATCATATTTAATTGCTGTCTAATCCTGTAATTACTGAACATATTGTACTGACAATTTTATTTATGGATTCGTTGTTGAACCATTGTGCTAAGAATTTGAATTGCACGTTTCATATTTCAAAATTTCCAATTACGATCAATCTCCACTGCACACATGACATCCTCTTGAAAACTGTTAGCGTTAGGCCACCTTGCGGAAACGTTTACACATAAAAAATATGTGTGATGGACAACCTTTGACACACAGTTTCTTCTACGCACTGTGTGTGATGCATTCAATAACGCAAACGATTAAATTTTTAATATTGTGTGCAATGGCAACGCCATCACAAATGATTTAACAGGGAAAATTGTGTGTGATGTACCTGCGAACGGAAACGTTTTCCTTGGAGCGACTGTCTGGGATGTACATACGAACGGAAACGTTTAGCGGGGACTGACTGTGTGGGATGTACTTGGGATCGGAAACAATTTCGCCTATATAATTGTATTTTTTTAGCACTACTGTACGTATAACCGTATTTGAGCGCTCGCCGGTCGCACACGACCTTATTTTGCGGAGCGTGTGTGCCAGGAGGGCATATCCCATACGGTTTATGTGTCGTGTGGGAAGGACCCCCCTATCGTCCACACTCACTTGGCGACAGTTCCAAACGCCGTCGCGCAAAGGGGTTGAAAACCTTTGTATAGCACCCACGCGTACCAGTGAACGTTTGCCACTTTAGGTGGATGCCATCCACAAGATAGTAACCATAGTTGTATGTATGGCCATTTGCTACAAACTACACCGATGGCAGTTGATACGTCTCCAACGTATCTATAATTTTTGATCGTTCCATGCTATTATATTATCTATTTTGGATGTTTAATGGGCTTTATTATGCAATTTATATTATTTTTGGGACTAACCTATTAACTGAAGGCCCCGTGTGATGATCGATGGATTTTGAGAAGATCCCGACCCTAACTTATTTCTTTCTAGCTTCTTCGAATCTCGAGGACGCGATTCATTTTAATGGTGGTAGGTTTGTAACATCCCAAAATTCTAAATTCTGGAATGTTATATTAAATAAATAGTTTTGATTTGATTGTTTGATTGTGGTGTGGTTGCTTGTGTGAAATTGAGTGAAATTCGAAACTTTATGAAAGTTAAATGAGAGGGAATAAAAGGACTTTCCCAAACTTCCATTTTTTGCTTTTATGATCTCCATGAATTCAAATTCATTTCATCACAAAACCCTAGAGAGAAGATGACATGACTTCTTCCATTAAAATAAATGAAAAGGGTTTTGAAAAGATTTGAATCTCATTTGGAAATATTCCAAATTCAGAAACTTTAAGCAACTCAATGATTTTCATGAGAGAAGATAAAATGACTTCTTCAAATGGTATGAAATACGAGTTGGAAGTTTCAAAGAATCAAATTTAAAAGTCCCTTTGAAATTATTTTCAATTTGGAGTTATTTGGGTTTTATTCAAATTATTTTTCTCCAAAAATAAAATATATGGAAATTAGGGTAAAATGATTCCCTACATTAGAAAATTGGAGAGAAATAAATTTGGAATTATTCTGGTATTTCTAAAATAATTTTTACTGGGCTTTATTATAGCTGCAACACTCTTTGCTTTATTTATTTATTTTTGCATGTTTTATGTGACGCTATAAAAATGTTCACATTGTAGAAAATATTTTCCTCAAAATTTTGATATATAATGTGCCTATATAAAATCTTATGTTTATATTCATTATTCAATTTTTCCTTTTTTGTTTCTATATAAAAAATGCGCATACTCCTTAACTACTATATGTCGGCTACATGCGCACATAGTAGCTTCTGGCGCTCCATTGTTTTTTTTCTCTTAAATAGGCCAGGCCCAGCCAGCCTTTTTCTTTTCAGAGTTTTTTCTTCCTTTGGCAAAAGAAAAAATGCGCACGTACGCGCGCGCCCGGCCGATGGGCTTTAGGCCCGTGTGAGGCGCTTAGCTCTTCTCCTCTGTTTCGTTCATTTTTGTCTACATTTAGTCTCACATTGCCTAGGTTTTGACCTCTGAACCTCTTTTTCACCTATAAATACAGACCCATAAAGCCTGCAAAAAATCATCCGATTCGGGTTAAATCAATATTTTGCTTTGACTACATTCGATAAAGAAAAATATATTTCTCCTTTTCGGCGGAAATTCTGTAAGTCGTCTCCTCTCTGTAAAGTCGTCTTTTCTCTACCTTATAAAGGTATCTTTCTGTAGTTTCTTTATACATACTTCCGTAGCTTTAGTACGGTAGAATAATTAGATTTATAAATTAGTCCCTGTATTCACATTTTAGGATTAAAATTCTTTAGCCATAGCCTTTTTTCTTTCGTAAAACAGCTTGGCCATAATTTTCCAAATAACCACAACTTTTTATTCGTTCATCCAAATTAGACAAAACCAACGTCAATATTTTCGTCTTGATTCCATCTATCTAATGAATCTATCAAATAATTTTTTTGCAACTTTCAAATTTCAAAATTTGTTCAGATTCATACTCAAATTTCTTTTGATCATATCTTTTTATCCGTAGCTCCGTTTTCGAAGAAACCAACGCCTAAATCTTCGTAACAATCCCCTCTCGCCAGCAAACCAACTTAAACATGCTTTTGACAATTTAAAATTTGAGTTTAGTTTAGATTAGTATTTGATCTTGTTTCGTCTATTTCTTGAGTTTGTAACTCCGTTTTAGTTGATTCTTTTTGCAAATTGAAACTCTTGACCTAAACTTTATGATAAGGCCAAATCCACCTAATTTTGGTATTGTTAGATTTTTTTTCTATTGCAAGAAGTAATTGCTTGTTTTCAAAGCTTTCCGAGATCTTTTCTTCGATTCTTTTGCATGAGTGCTTATGTATGCAATTGCTTGCTTACGATAGATTAATCGGAGTGTGACGAGTAGATCTATCACGAGTTATGAGTGCGACGAATCTTCATCATATTTTTCATACCCAGTTTTTATCCATTAGTTTCAACCCTCAAACATTGCATGGGTAGGACTTGATAACATGTGGTATTTGGGAAGTAGTTGATAAGGTAGAAACCTATTGCCTTATATTCAAACCCTTGGGTGTTTCTACGTTATGCTTATACTGCTATGCTATGCTCATAGATGTGGTTTGGTTTGAAAGAATTCAAGAAAGATGAGAGAGATATTGTTAACTAAGGGAAACTTAGGGTGGCTACTTTAATACACATCTGGATGGATTGGTTGGGGCACCCAGGAGCACCCAGTGGTTTGCTCGAGCACCTGGAGAACCCAGTGCTTGCCCAAGGGAATCCCAGAGTACCCGTGTGATTACCCTATGGAATGCCACCCAAGCTCAAAGGGATCATAAGATTATTCATGCTAGAAACTTCCGTGTGCAGCCACAAGTCATTATGGGCTCTGGCATAGTTGAGTAAGTTGGGTGAGCTCTTGAAGAGGTAGACTAGCAGATGTAGGGGATATAGGTGGTACTGTCTACCCGGAGTAGAGAGTTAATGCTTCCGAAAGACTGTGTCTCGGTCATCCGTTTCTCAAACATCATGAAGTGCGAGAAATTCAATGGAGGAAATCGAGTCTTGTGGGGAAAAGTGCGCAAACCTCTGCAGAGTGTACAAACTAATCATGATTAGCCATGTCCCCGGTTATGGACATCCTGAGTATCTAGTACTTGAATCTATTGATGTGATCTCATCACATTACTTTAATTAATTATGATGTTCGATTAATGATGATACTTTTAATTGGGCTTTGAGTTGGTCTTACCTTCTCAAATAATGGGAAACATGGGAGTAGTTAAATAAAATTGATTCCTTTGTTGTAGGGAAAAATCAGCTTTATGCAAAATTAAACTTAGAGCCACCACCAGCCAAATATGCATGTAGTGATAGCCATTTTTCAGCATTGCTCTATGGTGTGAATTTGCCAATACATTCAATGTACTGACTTATATGGCTGCAACGTCTCATGCCGCAGGATCCTTACGATGAGTAAGTGATACGTCAGGGTTACGATTTCTACACTCAACTTTGCCGTTGGTGTTGATGGGAATCCACAACCTTGTTGTTACTTCCTCTATATGGATTGAGGTAATAGTATTTATGTTACTTTATACCTGTGATTTACCTCTGTTATAAATCCTTGAGTACTTGTGTGTCAGCATACCGATCCAGGGATGACACTTAAGCACAAGGATTGTGTCGGGGAAGCTGATCCACGAACACCTATGGGGATCGGCGGACCGAGCCCCTTTCGGTTCGGTGAGGGCGGAGGTCGCACAAAGAGCGGATCGAGGCAGTACACGCGAGCAGTTTTACCCAGCTTCGGGCCGCACGGATGCGTAAAACCCTACTGCTGCTTGTTAGATTGTATTGAATCCTTGCTCAGGAGCGATGGACACTATCAGACTGAGCGTGGGAGTGTTTCTGGTGTTTCGAATGAGCCGAACCCCTTCTACGTTGCACTTGGGCCTCCTTTTATACTTTCAAGGGGTCACCGACAGGTGGCAACATAGACTAGAAGGGTAAAAATGGAAAAGGATGCGGTAGGTGCAGCTACCGCTACTGTGGACACAGTGCACCCTACCTAACTCTGACGGCAGGGGACAAGGTCATTGAATGCCCGTCTGAGCTGCCTAAACAGTGCAAAAAGTGACCGTCAGGAGCGCCACCGTTTGCCACGATGGCCTTCTCTTCATCTCCACTTGCCACCGCGTACCCCTAGTTGCACAGGCTCCCGCCACGCGTCCCTGAGGAAGCCTCATGGCGACACGCGGGTGGGTGCGCTGGAGCGTGGGTACAGAGTGGCAGCGGGCCCCCGGCGGGTACCTTGTCGGGGTCGTCGTCTTGTCGTGTTTGGGAGCTTGTCGCTCACCGGGCCTTGCCGGGACGCACGGCGCGTCGCGGCAAGCTTTCCTGGTATGCCGTGAGTGGCCTTCCCGGCAAGCTCCTCTTGCCGGGGTCTTGTCTCTTCCCGGCAAGATCCTCTTGCCGGGGCCTGGGTTGGCCTTCCCGGCAAGCTCCTCTTGCCGGGGCCTTGGTTGGCCTTCCCGGCAAGATCCTCTTGTCGGGGCCTTGTCTCTTCCCGGCAAGATCCTCTTGCCGGGGCCTTGTCTCTTCATCTTGAATGCTTTGTTCTTGAATGGGCTCCAAGGGAACCCACGGAGGGCCCTGGCGGTCGTTCGGCAAGCCTTGCCGTGGGATGCTGCGACCGCCCGTGCACAAGTTCGGGGTAATAGGGTACCCCTACTCTAGTACACCGACAGGAGCCCCCGGGCCTGGGCCAGACACGGTGCCGACCGCTGTTGGGCCAGGCCCAAAACAGTGCACGGGCACGCGCAGGCCCGGGGTATGCCGAATCTAACTCCGTATCCACCGCGCCTCCCACAACGGCACGCGTCAATCACGGCGTCGTGGGGGAGATTGTGGGTGGTTCTTTATTCGGAAAGAGCGCAACGTCCGCCCCCTCCTCCTTATAAGCAGGGGAAACAGGGGTATTTCCCCTATCTTCGTCATTCGCTGCTGCAATCTCAGGAACCTCCGCCGCCCTCCTCCGCTTCCAAAGTCAAAAGAGAGCAGCGCTCCGCTCCCGTCGCCGCCGCCACTACCAGCGCCGTAGATCTCCCCCACCGCCTCCGCCATGGCTCCGAAGCCCGGATAGGGGAAGGCCGCGAAAGCTGTGAAGTCGACCGAAGCGCAGCGGCTTGAGGCGCTGCGGAAAGAGCGGGCCACCTTCCTTCCCGAGCTCTCCGCAAAGGATCTGAGGGAGTGGTACTATCTCTTCTGGTCGACGGAGACACGGGCGCATCCGCGCACAAAGGTACTCTCCGCCATCACCTCGCAAGAAGCTCCAGTTGGCGGGTACCCTTTCTTTGCCGTGTTCTTCTACTACGGGCTCTGCCCGCCATTCTCTGATTTCTTCTGTGATATCATGAACACCTACGGGCTCCACCTCCTTGATTTTACCCCCAACGCCGTCTTGACCATGGCAGTTTTCGCCCATCTATGCGAAAACTTTGTCGGAGTCCACCCCAACGTAGCTCTCTTCCGCCATTTCTTCATGCCCCGTGTCGAGAGAGGGGAAACCCTTGCCGGGGGGATCGCCTGGATCTCGTGAGCCGGCAAGAAGGAGACCTATCTGGAGGGGGAGCTCCGCAGCAAGTGGGATGAGTGGAGAGCAAACTGGTGCTGGGTTGTAGAGGAGAACCCGCAGCCGTTCACCGCCCTGCACCAAGCCCCAGCAGTGCGAGGCAATGATTGGAGCGCTCTGTCCGCGGATGATGACAAGTTGAAGATCGCCACCACCCGGATCTTGCGCCTCAGGCTTGCCGGGTTGACTGTAGGAGCTGTCGGCGCAGATATCCTCCGCCGCCGCATCGCCCCTCTGCAGGCGAAGGGGAGACCCGCCTGGGAATTTGGAGGCCCGGCAGACATCATGAGGTTGTGCCCAGGCCTCAACTTCAATTTCACCGTCATAGAATTGGACGGGATACTTAAGGAAATATTCAAGCACGACCCGCAGCATCCCGAGTGGTTCAGGTTGCCGGCAGGCGTTGTGCCTCTGTGTAACAACTCCTCGCGCGACCGCATCTGCGCAATGATGCCGTTGTGTGACTCGCACGGGATCGCTCCAACTTGGCAAGAGCCCGCCGACGACGTCGTGCAGCAGTTCTTCGACAGCCTAGTGGAGGTGGCGGTCAATGCTGACGAGAAGAAGCTCCTCACCCGCGACACCACTGATCAAGAGATGGAGCGCATCGCCACCAGGGCGGAAGAGGCGGCGGCAGCCGCGGCATCATCAGTGTTGTCGCGCGCGTCCTCTCCGCCGCCCGCCTCGGTCTCCATCGGATCCGCGGAGGGTGGACCTGACAACCGGAGAAGAATGAGAAGTCAAACAAGCACTCAAGAAGAAAAATCAGCAGAAGACTACAAGGAAAGTTTCGGGCGAGAAGGACTACCTGTGCTAGGATCTGCTGTCATGACCTCCACCACCGGCGGATCGTTAGCGCTGTCCCTTGCCGGAGACTCCTCCCTTGCCGGAGGCTCCTCCCTTACCGGAGGATGCTCCCTTGCCGGGGGGTCCGCCCTTGGTGGCATAGTCGAAGCAGACGACGAGTCGGAGGAGATCACCACGCCCTCTTGATGAAGCTGTTCTGCTCCTGCACAAACAAACCAGTGACCAGATGTCAACAAAGGAAAAGAGCAACCACACGCACCCAGAAGCAGAAAGTAAACCATATGCTTACGCTGGGGGCTGCGCTGGAGGCTGCTCTGCGAAGTGATGGCCGGATCCGGCAAGGTGGTCTCGGGCGCGCCTCCTGTCGTTGCAGTGGGATCGTCCTCGATGACCACCACCTGAGCCTGGGCCAGAGTCCTGAAAAGGGAGGTTCTGTCGGGGAAGCTGATCCACGAACACCTATGGGGATCGGCGGACCGAGCCCCTTTCGGTTCGGTGAGGGCGGAGGTCGCACAAAGAGCGGATCGAGGCAGTACACGCGAGCAGTTTTACCCAGGTTCGGGCCGCATGGATGCGTAAAACCCTACTGCTGCTTGTTAGATTGTATTGAATCCTTGCTCAGGAGCGATGGACGCTATCAGACTGAGCGTGGGAGTGTTTCTGGTGTTTCGAATGAGCCGAACCCCTTCTACGTTGCACTTGGGCCTCCTTTTATACTTTCAAGGGGTCACCGACAGGTGGCAACATAGACTAGAAGGGTAAAAATGGAAAAGGATGCGGTAGGTGCAGCTACCGCTACTGTGGACACAGTGCACCCTACCTAACTCTGACGGCAGGGGACAAGGTCATTGAATGCCCGTCTGAGCTGCCTAAACAGTGCAAAAAGTGACCGTTAGGAGCGCCACCGTTTGCCACGATGGCCTTCTCTTCATCTCCGCTTGCCACCGCGTACCCCTGGCTGCACAGGCTCCCGCCACGCGTCCCTGAGGAAGCCTCATGGCGACACGCGGGTGGGTGCGCTGGAGCGTGGGTACAGAGTGGCAGTGGGCCCCCGGCGGGTACCTTGTCGGGGTCGTCGTCTTGTCGTGTTTTGGAGCTTGTCGCTCACCGGGCCTTGCCGGGACGCACGGCACGTCGCGGCAAGCTTTCTTGGTATGCCTTGAGTGGCCTTCCCGGCAAGCTCCTCTTGCGGGGGTCTTGTCTCTTCCCGGCAAGATCCTCTTGCCGGGGCCTGGGTTGGCCTTCCCGGCAAGCTCCTCTTGCCGGGGCCTTGGTTGGCCTTCCCGGCAAGATCCTCTTGCCGGGGCCTTGTCTCTTCCCGGCAAGATCCTCTTGCCAGGGCCTTGTCTCTTCATCTTGAATGCTTTGTTCTTGAATGGGCTCCAAGGGAACCCACAGAGGACCCTGGCGGTCGTTCGGTAAGCCTTGCCGCGGGATGCTGCGACCGCCCGTGCACAAGTTCGGGGTAATAGGGTACCCCTACTCTAGTACACCGACAGACTGGATCCATTAGGGTCGGGTCATTACAAGATGGTATCAGAGCACATGTTAACTGTAGGACGTGACCCTAGATACTAGCAAGCCCATAGGAAAGATTTTCTCTAAAAACTTTATTTTCAAAAAGATCTTCTACCTCTCTTCTTTTCTGAGCTTTATCAAATATTCCTTTTAGTTAGACTATACCCCTTTCCCCTTTTGACCACACGAAGATACGACTGATGAGACCACTCCAAGAAGTACAAGATATCGGACAACTAAGACCACTTTGGAATAAAGAGGATTTTTACCGTGCATTACAGTGATGGAAACTACAATGGTTGAAGACTCCGAAAACTAGGAGAATTTGAAGGTTCTGAAGAATTTCCAGATTAGTATGACCTAGGAAGGCTACCCTTATGGAACTTGGCAGATTATGGAAGATGTCAATATCCGAGATCAAGGTGTGTCGGAGAAAGACCGAAACATGGAGCGTAGAACTCAAAGTTTTGTCAATAAAACCCTAAGGCAGGAGATATCAACTATGGAATGATAGTTCATGTCAATGACCAGGGCAGAAACATGGATATCCAAGATGATATCGCCCGCTTATGCTATTGTCACCGTGCTGAGTTGAGCATGCATTTCTTCGGAAGGATTGGATGGTAGAAGGCTGATGGAGCACCTGTCAGCAAAATATGAAGTTTTAACCTTAGCTGGTGTATCACCATGATCTGGAGTATTACATCAAGAAGTTTAAAATGGACCTTCAGGAAGCCATATTTGACAAGGAAGCATTTTGTGAAGAACTCAGGACCTAGAAGTGGAAATTAGCCAAGCTGGAGGAGCAAAACCTCGAGATACCGGAGATTCGTCAGGAACTGAAGGACAGTAGGACCATGGTTCATGCCAAGGATGCTGAAACCCAGAAGTTTGGAATGCAACTCCAGAAATATTAAAGGACGTGACGAGAGACTTTGCGTCAACAGAGATGATCTGGCAAAAGAACTTGAGAAGGACAAGCACGATCGGAAGAAGCCCATCGGAGACATGAACAAGACTTGAAGAGTTTGGCGACTTTGAAGATTTATTGACCTTATGATGTAGGGTGGAACCCTATGTGGACGATCTTTCACGTTTGGAGTGGATCCTACGGGGAATCATGAAGAACGCGCGGAAGAACACGAGGAAAACACGGAGAGGAACGAGATAAACACTCAATCGACAAGAGATCAATCACACAAGTGCTAGATCACCGAACACAAAGAGATACATATGATTCACAATCAACAAAGGTAAGGATACAAAGGAACCGTTCTTCTCCATGAGGAGGCCTTGAAATCCACGAGGGGATCTTCCCACGAGGGGGTCTTGAATCCGATAGGATCTTCTCCGAGGAGGCCGTGGTCTCTCACGAGGAGGAGATCCGATGGATGAGCGAAGCTCTATCTCTAATCTGAGCTAAATCAACGGTAAACCTAATTAGGAGGAGGTGGAGGAGTATATATAGTCATAGGCCACGAAGGGGTAAGTGAAGGGGTACATGGGCGGCGGCCCAACACACTCTGCGCAGACAGGCGTCGGACGTCTGGAGGGTTCCGGTCGTCCGGAGGCTTGGGAAGGTCCGGACGTCCGGTGCTCTTCGGACTTCCGTAGATTCGGCTCGGGTGCACTTCGGTCGGACGTCTAGAGGGGGCTGGTCGTCCGGAGGCTCACGGGGTCTCGGACGTCCGGAGTTCTTCGGATATCCGCAGATTCGGTTCGGTGGTCGTTGGATCGGTCCACCGGAGGGGGCCGGTCATCCGGAGCCTGGGAGTCGTCGGACATCCGGTCCTGGTCGGACGTCCGGCCGCTGTAGCTTTGGGCAGCTTCTTCTCTTGGTCCTTGTACTTGGTGTCCTCGCCGTCTTGTCCATGGTCTTCCTTCTTGTTCCTGGTCATGCATAGCACATATATATGAGGTAGTAACCATGTCTCACATGTGGGAAGTGAAGGTTCGGAGAGGAGCGAGTTCACCTTATGTCCAATGGCGTATAGTTGAGGTCTCGTCATAAGTCCTCTTAGGGTTTGTAGAGTAGTCGGAGTGTACATGGGGATGAACGTGGGATGCTCCGCATCACCTTAGAAGACCAAACCCCTGTTTTTTTTACTTACGGTAGATGCGACGATTGTGAGCTGTCTTTTGTTTGATGTTTTTCCGACAACCACAAAATAAAAAACCTTTTCAAAACTATTGTTTGTATTGTGTGTATCCCTTCCCATCTCTCTTATCTCACCCCCAAAACCCCTGGACCCAATAGAGGATGAATGGAGATGAGCTCATATTATCTGGACCGATGACTCAATTGGACACGGACCGATGGATTCAGAACATGGAGGATCAAATGAAGAATAACACTATAGCCGAAAAGATATGTCCGAGCATGCTCTTCAGTGCTTGGAAAGAGGCACTGCTACTTGGTGGAGGATGTACCAAACCATCAATGGATGGCAAAGAGTAACCACTTGGGAAGAATTTAAGTTGACTCTCCTAAAGTCTCGGTTTGTGTCCCAGAAGTTGAAGCCTTATGGAAATCATATGAAGAAACTTTGTGCATGCAAGCTTTGTGGAGAAACAGAACACAACCATAAAGAACACAAGGATGAATGCCCTAATTGTGAAGGAAGTCACCCAGCTGAAGAATGCCCAACTAGGCAGATTACTTGTTTCTTGTGTGAAGGAACTACCCACTACCTTGCTCAGTGTCACATTTACCCCATGGTACAAAGAACCATCCAGCAGAAGAAAGAAGCAATGAAAGGAGCCCTCATGGAAATTTTAGAAGAACTTGTGATGAAGGAAGAGGTGGAGGATACACCCGAAGAAAACCCAATCAAACCCTGCACCAAGTCTTGCTATTCATGTGGAGAAGAAGGACACATCTCCCAGAATTGTTTGAAGGGGGATCTAGTAGAATTCCCGACAGAGGAAGTAGAGTATGACCCACAGGAAATAGAAGCCCTGATTGGAACGGAAAAGTCCGGGAAGAGAAATAGATTGGATTCCAGGAAGGACCTGAGTCATAACACTTGTTTCAGGTGCAAGGAGTCAGGGCACTACTTTAGCAGTTGCCCCAAAAGGAAGCCGAGGACCCAAGGAGGCTATGTAATCACAAGGAAACCGCAAGACTTGTCTAAAGTAATAGGTTTCTGCTGTAATGAAGCAGGGCACTTTGCCAGAGATTGTCCCAAGGAGAAGGAGACTTGTGATAAATAGTTGAGTCTGTGAGAAATATAGTAGTAGTAGTGGGAACAATTCTTTTATATTGAGGTGTTGAGTTGAGGCATGTAATGGAAATGCATGAGATTGTAATAATTTGAGAATCAATAAAGTTAGCATCGTTGGTACTAATTTGGATTTTATGAGTAGTTGCTCTATGGAGAAAGATTTTGACCATTTTCGAGGATATGAGAAATATGGTCTATCGATGAATTTGTGCATTGCAAGGGTGGTAGTACCCTGTGAGGACCCTTGACCCCTAGATAAGATAATGATATTCCACGAAGTGGACTACGGACAAAAATAAGTATGAGTTTTATCTTGATATGTGGGATATCCCAAGAATATGAAGAGATGAAGTACTATTGGATATGAAGGAGGTATAAAGTTGGTAAGATGCAGCAATTGTAACTCCATGGTGAGTTTGAGTAATCACGCCTTAGTTTGGTACCAATAGAAGGAAGGGAGACAATACAATTGGATGGATTTAAGAATGTTGGGAAGCTGGATGTTGGAATAATGATCCGTCGCCCCGATGATGAGTTCAAGGTTTATAAGTGATGAGATGGGCCATAACCCACATGCTCCAGGACCTGCCAAGAAGCAAGCACACTCTTGCTGAAGGAAAAACCCTGGAAGAGGATATGCCTTTATCAACAAACGTTCTTATAGGAGTTACACAAAACCTAAGAGTTGTGAAGGAACGATAGATGTTTGTTTGGCTTGTAGAATCCATGGATTTATCCGAACTTAGTCCGTCGACAAGAGAAATTCTGCAATGCTTGTGAGGATGACCGAGTGTTAGAATGCGAGATTCGCTAAACCATATACAAGGTAATGATTTGGGTGCGGGATGGATTGATCACCATACCGACTTACTCTTATTATTCGTCTTGCTATATGGGATGGTAAATCTGAGTGACTTACCCATAGTAGAGAGACGGCGATATTAAACCTTGTTTGAACCTTAGAATGTATGACAATTATTCCCCTTATACAAGGCAGTTGTTGCCAATCGTAGGATATACGATGAGAATGAAGCCCAGACCCATTTCCGTTAGGAGAAACCATAAATTGTTGACCGCCATGAGATATCGATAGTTGTTTAGTATTGGCGCCAGACCCGTCAGCTAAGAAGGCTAGTCACAGAGGTACCGTACCAAGATGAAATGGATACAAGAATCGAGGGAAAATGTTATGCCACTACCGGAAGAACTAGAGTAGGAATTTTCCCGAGAATCTGAGAAGACCGACAATGTCAAGAATAAGGACAGAGTATATGAGTATTGATGGAACAGTAACAATGCTTCTAAGGGTGGTAGCACCCCAGACCCCATGTGATGATCGATGGATTTTGAGAAGACCCTGACCCTAACCTATTTCTTTCTAGCCTCTTTGAATCTCGAGGACGAGATTCATTTTAAGGGTGATAGGTTTGTAACATCCCAAAATTCTAAATTCTGGAATGTTATATTAAATAAATAGTTTTGATTTGATTGTTTGATTGTGGTGTGGTTGCTTGTGTGAAATTGAGTGAAATTCGAAACTTTATGAAAGTTAAATGAGAGGGAATAAAAGGACTTTCCCAAACTTTCATTTTTGCTTTTATGATCTCCATGAATTCAAATTCATTTCATCACAAAACCCTAAAGAGAAGATGAAATGACTTCTTCCATTCAAATAAATGACAAGGGTTTTCAAAAGATTTGAATCTCATTTGGAAATATTCCAAATTCAGAAACTTTAAGCAACACAATGATTTTCATGAGAGAAGATAAAATGACTTCTTCAAATGGTATAACATATGAGTTGGAAGTTTCAAAGAATCAAATTTAAAAGTCCCTTTGAAATTATTTTCAATTTGGAGTTATTTGGGTTTTATTTAAATTATTTTTCTCCAAAAATAAAATATACAGAAATTAGGGTAAAATGATTCACTACATTAGAAAATTGGAGAGAAATAAATTTGGAATTATTCTGGTATTTCTAAAATAATTTTTATTGGGTTTTACTATAGCTGCAACACTCTTTGCTTTATTTAATTATTTTTCTGTACTTTATTGACGCTATAAAAATGTTCATATTGTAGAAAATCCTTTTCTGAAATTTCTGATATATAATATGCCTATATAAAATTTTATTTTGATTTTCATTATTCAGTTTTTCCTTTTTTGTTTCTGTATAAAATAATGCGCGTACTCCTTAACTATATGTCGCCTGGATGCACAACATAGTAGCTTCTGGCGCTCCATTGTTTTTTTTCTCTTAAATAGGCCAGGCCCAGCCAGCCTTTTCCTATTTAGATTTTCTTTCTTCCTTTGGCAAAAAAAATGCAGCACGCGGCCGGCCGATGGGCTTTAGGCCCGTGCGAGGCACTTAGCTCTTCTCCTTTGTTTCATTTATTTTTGTCTACGTTTAGTCCCACATTGCGTAGGCTTTGACCCCTAAACCTCTTTTTCACCAATAAATGTAGATCCATAGAGCCTCAAAAAATCATCCAATCCGGGTTAAATCAATATTCCGACCGATGGGCTTTAGGCCCATGCGAGGCACTTAGCTCTTCTCCTTTGTTTCATTTATTTTTGTCTATGTTTAGTCCCACATTGTGTAGGCTTTGACCTCTAAACCTCTTTTTCACCAATAAATGTAGACCCATAGAGCCTCAAAAAATCATCCGATCCGGGTTAAATCAATATTTTGGTTTGACTAAATTCAGTAAAGAAAAATATATTTCTCCTCTCCAGCGGAAATTCTGAAAGTCGTCTTCTCTATGTGAAGTTGTCTTTTCTCTACCTTATAAAGGTCTCTTTCTTCGTATTTTTTTATATATACTTCCGTATCTTATTATTTCTAGACTAGTACGATAGAATAATTAGATTTATAATTTAGTCCCCATATTTACATTTTAGGACTAGAATTTTTTAGCCATAACCTTTTTTCTTCCGTAAAACAGCTTGACCCTGATTTTTCAAATAATATAACTTTTTACTCGTTCATCCAAATTAGACAAACCAACGCCAATATTTTCGTCTTGATTCCACCTATCTCTAATGAATCTATCAAATAAACTTTTTGCAACTTTCAAATTTCAAAATTTATCCAGATTCATACTCAAATTTCTTTTGATCATATCTTTTTATCCGTACCTCCGTTTTCGATGGAACATGCTTTTCACAATTTAAATTTTTTGTAACAATCTTTGTAACGATCCCCTCTAGCCAGTAAACATGCCTAAATCTTTGTAACTATCCCCTCTAGCCAGTAAACATGCTTTTCACAATTTAAAATTTGAGTTTAATTCAGATTAGTATTCGGTCTTGTTTCGTCTGTTTCTTGAGTTTCGTAACTCCGTTTTAGTTGATTCTTTTTGTAAATTGAAGCTCTTGACCTAAAATTTCTGATAAGGCCAAATCCACCGAATTTTTGTACTGTTAGAAATTGTTTCTGGTACAAGAGTTAATTGCTTATTTTCGAAGCTTTCCGACATCTTTTTTTCGATTCTTTTGCATGAGTGCTTTGCATACGATAGATTGATAAGAGTGTGACGAGTATATCTATCACGAGTTATGAGTGCGATGAATCTTCATCAACCGTACAAGGCAAGTTCACACTTTGATCATATTTTTCATACCCAGTTTTTATGCATTAGTTTTAACCCTCAAATATTGCATGGGTGGGACTTGATAACATGTGAGTATTTGGGAAGTAGTTGATAAGGTAGGAACCTATTTTCTTATATTCAAACCCTTGGGTGTTACTTCATTATGCTTATACTGCTATGCTATGCTATGCTCATAGACGTGGTTTGGTTTTAGAGAATTCATGAAAGATGAGAGAGATATTGTTAACTAAGGGAAACTTAAGGTGCCTACTTTAATACACATCTGGGTGGATTGGTTGGACCACCCTAGAGCACCTAGTGGTTTGCCCCGGCACCTGGAGAACCTAGTGCTTGCCCAAGGGAATCCTGGAGTACCCGTGTGATTACCCTATGGAATGCCACCTAGGCTCAAAGGGATCATAAGATTATTCATGCTAGAAACTTCCGTGTGCAGCCACAAGCCATTATGGGCTCTGGCATAGTTGAGTAAGTTGCGTGAGCTCTTGAAGAGGTAGACTAGCAGATGTAGGGGATGTAGGTGGTACTATCTATCCGGAGTAGAGAGTTAATGCTTCTGAAAGACTGTGTCTCGATCATCCGTTTCTCAAACATCATGAAGTGCGAGAAATTCAATGAGGAGATCGAGTCTTGTGGAGAAAAGTGCGCAAACCTCTGCAAAGTGTACAAACTAATCATGATTAGCCGTGTCCCCGGTTATGGACATCCTGAGTATCTAGTACTTGAATCTATGGATGTAATCTCATCACGTTACTTTAATTAATTATGATTGGGTCAATGATGGTACTTTTAATTGGGATTTGAGTTGGGGTTACCTTCTCAAATAATGGGCAACATTGGAGTAGTTAAATAAAATTGATTCCTTTGTTGTAGGAAAAAATCAGCTTTATGCAAAATTAAACTTAGAGCCACCACCAGCCAAAAATGCATGTAGTTGATAGCCATTTTCAGCATTGCTCTATGGTGTGAATTTCTAGTACATTCAGTGTACTGACCTATATGGCTGCAACGTCTCATGTTGCAGGATTATTACGACGAGTAAGTGATACGTTAGGGTTACAATTTCTACACTCAACTTTGCCGTTGGTGTTGATGGGAATCCACAACCTTGTTGTTACTTCTGCTATATGGCTTGAGGTAATAGTATTTATGTTACTTTATACATGTGATTTACCTCTGTTATAAATCCTCGAGTACTGTGTGTATCAACATACCAATCCAGGGATGACACTTAAGCACAGAGACTTGATCCATTCGGGTCGGGTCGCTACAGCCTCTTCGAATTATCAGTTTGGTTTGGCCTACTAGATTGTTCTTTCTTGCAATGGCAGAAGTGCTTAGCTTTAAGTTCAATCTTGCGGTGCTCGATCCCAGTGACAGAAAGGGAATCGACACATATTGTATGGTTGCCATCGAGGATAAAAAGATGGGGTTTATATCATATTGCTTGAGTTTATCCCTCTACATCATGTCATCTTGCTTAATGCGTTACTCTGTTCTTATGAACTTAATACTCTAGATGCATGCTGGATAGCGGTCGATGTGTGGAGTAATAGTAGTAGATGCAGAATCATTTCGGTCTACTTGTCACGGACGTGATGTCTATATACATGATCATGCCTAGATATTCTCATAACTATGCGCTTTTCTATCAATTGCTCGGCAGTAATTTGTTCACCCACCGTAAAATATGCTATCCTGAGAGAAGCCACTAGTGAAACCTATGGCCCCGGGTCTCTTTTCTATCATATTATATCTCTTTTATTTACATCGTATCTCGTTTACTATTTTGCAATATATTATTTTTCAGTCTATACAACAAAAATAGAAAAAATATTTATCTTTATCAGATCTCATTTTTTCAAGTGGCCGTGAAGGGATTGACAACCCCTTTGTCACGTTGGTTGCAAGGTTCTTGATTGTTTGTGCAGGTACTAGGCGACTTGCGTGTAACCTCCTACTGGATTGATACCTTGGTTCTCAAAAACTGAGGGAAATACTTACGCTACTTTGCTGCATCTCTCTTTCCTCTTCAAGGGAAAACCAATGCATGCGCAAGAGGTAGCAAGAAGGATTTCTGGGGCCGTTGCCGGGGAGGTTTACACCAAGCCAAGTCAAGATTTGATCTCCCGCCAATGTGCCGATTTCTCGCGCCGTTGTCAGGGAGATCTATGCTCAAGTGAAGACATACCAAGTACCCATCACAAACTCTTCTCCCTTGCATTACATTATTTGCTATTTGCCTCTCGTTTTCCTCTCCCCCACTTCACCCTTGCTGTTTTATTTGCCCTTTTTCTGTTTGCCTCTTTTTCGTTTGCTTCTTGTTTGCTTGTGTGTTGGATTGTTTGTTTGTCGCGATGGCTCAGGACAATACTTAATTGTGTGACTTCCCCAATACCAACAACAATGATTTTCTTAGCACTCTGATTGCTCCTATTACCGATGCTGAATCTTGTGAAATTAATGCTGTTTTGTTGAATCTTATCATGAAAGATCAATTCTTTGGCCTTCCCAGTGAAGATGCCGCTTCACATCTAAACAACTTTGTTGATTTGTGCGATAGGCAAAAGAAGAGAGATGTGGATAATGATATTGTTAAATTGAAGCTATTTCCATTTTCGCTTAGAGATCGTGCTAAAACTTGGTTCTCTTCTTTGCCTAAAAATAGTATCTATTCATGGAATAAGTGCAAAGATGCTTTTATCTCTAAGTATTTTCCTCGCGCTAAGATCATCTCTCTTAGAAACGATATTATGAATTTTAAGCAACTTGATCAGGAGCATGTTGCACAAGCTTGGGAGAGGATGAAATTAATGATACGTAATTACCCTACACATGGTTTGAATTTATGGATGATTATACCAAAAAATTATGTCGGGTTGAATTTTGCTTCTAAAAATCTTTTAGATTCTGCCGCGGGAGGCACTTTTATGGAAATTACTTTAGGAGAAGCTACTAAACTCCTAGATAATATTATGGTTAATTATTCTGAATGGCACACAGAAAGATCTACTAGTAAAAAGGTTCATGCAATTGAAGAAATTAATAGTTTGAGTGGAAAGATGGATGAACTTATGAAATTATTAGTTAATAAGAGTTTTTCTTCTGATACTAATGATATGCCCTTGTCCACTTTGATTGATAATAATAATGAATAGATGGATGTGAATTTTGTTGGTAGGAACAATTTTGGTAACAACACGTATAGAGGAAACTTTAATTCTAGGCCGTTCCCTAGTAATTCCTCTAATAATTATGGTAATTCCTACAACTCTTATGGAAATTTTCATAAGATGTCCTCTGATTTCGAGACTAGTGTTAAAGAATTTATGATTTTGCAAAAGAATTTCAATGCTTTGCTTGAAGAAAAATTGCCTAAGATTGATGAGTTGGCTAGGAACGTGGATATAATTTCTCTTGATATTGATTCTTTAAAACTTAGATCTATTCCACCTAAGCATGATATCAATGAGTCTCTCAAATCCATGAGAATTTCATTGATGAGTGCAAAGAAAGAACCGCTAGGATGCGTGCTAAAAAGGATTGCTTTGTGAAAGCGTGTTATTCTAGTTTTCATGATAATAATGATGAAGATCTAAAAGTGATTGATGTGTCTCCTATTAAATCTTTGTTTGCCAATATGAATCTTGATAAAGATGGGACTGGAGATGAGTCAAGTTTAGTTAAAAGGCGTCCCAATGATTCGGAGTTTTTAGATCTTGATGAGAAAATTGGTAAAAGTGGGATTGAAGAAGTCAAAACTTTACATAGCAATGAACCCACTATTTTGGATTTCAAGGAATTTAATTATGATAATTTCTCTTTGATAGATTGTATTTCCTTATTGCAATCCGTGTTAAATTCTCCTCATGCTTATGATCAAAATAAAGCTTTTACCAAACATATTGTTGATGCTTTAATGCAATCTTATGAAGAAAAACTTGAATTAGAAGTTTCTATCCCTAGAAAAATTTATGATGAGTGGGAACCTACTATTAAAATTAAGATTAAAGATCATGAATGCTATGCTTTGTGTGATTTGGGTGCTAGTGTTTCCATGATTCCAAAAACTTTGTGTGATTTGCTAGGTTTCCGTGAATTTGATGGTTGTTCTTTAAATTAGCATCTTGCGGATTCCACCATTAAGAAACCTATGGGAAGGATTAATGATGTTCTTATTGTTGCAAATATGAATTATGTTCCCATAGATTTCATTGTGCTTGATATAGATTGCAATCCTTCATGTCCTATTATTCTTGGTAGACCTTTCCTTAGAACGATTGGTGCAATTATTGATATGAAAGAAGGAAATATTAGATTCCAATTTCCATTAAGGAAAGGCATGGAACACTTTCCTGGGAAGAAAATTAAATTACCTTATGAATCTATTATGAGAGCCACCTATGGATTGCATACCAAAGATGATAATACCTAGTTCTATTCTTGTTTTTATGCCTAGCTAGGGGCGTTAAACGATAGCGCTTGTTGGGAGGCAACCCAATTTTATTTTTGTTCTTTACTTTTTGTTCCTGTTTAGTAATTAATATTTCATCTAGCCTTTGTTTAGATGTGGTTTTGTGTTTTAATTAGTGTTTGTGCCCAGTAGAACCTTTAGGATAACCTATGGTGATAGTTATTTGATCTTGCTGTAAAAAACAGAAACTTTGCGCGTACGAGATTAGTTTTCATAAATCACAGAAATGTGATTTTCAGTTGATTATTTTTGCAGAAGATTAATAAACAAATTAATTAGGACTTACTAATTTGGTATAATTTTGGAGTTCCAGAAGTATATGTTTGATACAGATTACTACAGACTGTTCTGTTTTTGACAGATTATGTTTTTCGTGTGTTGTTTGCTTATTTTGATGAAGTATCGGGGGGTATGAACAAGTTGGAATACAGTAGGTTTAACACCAATATAATAAAGAATGAGTTCGTTAGAGTTCCTTAAAGTGGTGGTTTGTTTTCTTATACTAACTGAGCTCATGAGATTTTCTGTTGAGTTTTGTGTTGTGAAGTTTTCAAGTTCTTGGGTAAAGATTTGATGGATTTTGGAACAAGGAGTGGCAAGAGCCTAAGCTTGGGATTCCCAAGGCACCCCAAGGTAAAATTCAAGGACAACCAAAAGCCTAAGCTTGGGGATGCCCCGGAAGGCATCCCCTCTTTCGTCTTCGTCTATCGGTAACTTTACTTGAGGCTATATTTTTATTCACCACATGATATGTGTTTTGCTTGGAGCGTCTTGTATGATTAGAGTCTTTGCCTTTTAGTTCACCACAATCATACTTGTTGTACACACCTTTTGGAGAGACACACATGAATCGGAATTTATTAGAATACTCTTTGTGCTTCACTTATATCTTTTGAGCT
Source organism: Triticum aestivum (assembly GCF_018294505.1). Lineage (NCBI taxonomy): Eukaryota > Viridiplantae > Streptophyta > Magnoliopsida > Poales > Poaceae > Triticum > Triticum aestivum. Next base: position 276,045,107 of record NC_057795.1, on the reverse strand, counting down.
AGATAATTTTGCTCTAGTACTTCACTTATATCTTTTAGAGCACGGTGGTGGTTTTATTTTGTAGAAAATATTAATCCCTCATGCTTCACTTATATTATTTTGAGAGTCCTTTAGAACAGCATGGTAGTTTTCTTTGGTTATAAAATTAGTCCTAATATGATAGGCATCCAAGATGGGTATAATAAAAACTTTCATAAAAGTGCATTGAATACTATGAGAAGTTTGATGCTTGATGATTGTTTTGAGATATGATGATGGTGATATTAGAGTCATGCTAGTAGAGTAGTTGTGAATTTGAGAAATACTTGTGTTGAGGTTTACAAGTCCCGTAGCATGCACGTATGGTAACCGTTGTGTGACAAATTTGAAGCATGAGGTATTTCTTTGATTGTCTTCCTTTGTGTGGAGGTCGGGATCGCACGATGGTTAACTCCTACCAACCCTTCCCCTAGGGGCATGCATGTAGTACTTTGTTTTGATAACTTGTAGATTTTTGCAATAAGTATGTGAGTTCATTATGACTAATGTTGAGTCCATGGATTATACGCACTCTCACCCTTCCATCATTGCTAGCCTCTTCGGTACCGTGCATTGCCCTTTCTCACCTTGAGAGTTGGTGCAAACTTCGCCGGTGCATCCAAACCCCGTGATATGATACGCTCTATCACACATGAACCTCCTTATATCTTCCTCAAAACAGCCACCATACCTACCTATTATGGCATTTCCATAGCCATTCCGAGATATATTGCCATGCAACTTTCCACCATTTCATTTATTATGACACGCTTTATCATTGTCATATTGCCTTGCATGATCATGTAGTTGACATCGTATTTGTGGCGAAGCCACCATGCATAATTTTTCATACACGTCACTCTTGATTCATTGCCCATCCTGGTACACCGCCGGAGGCACTCATATAGAGTCATATTTTGTTCTAGTATCGAGTTGTAATCATTGAGTTGTAAATAAATAGAAGTGTGATGATCATCATTAATAGAGCATTGTCCCAAAAAAAGGCCAAAGAAAAGAAAAAAGGCCAAAAAAAGAGAAATAAAAGGGACAATGCTACTATCCTTTTTTCCACACTTGTGCTTCAAAGTAGCACCATGATCTTTATGATAGAGAGTCTCTTGTTTTGTCACTTTCATATACTAGTGGGAATTTTTCATTATAGAATTTGGCTTGTGTATTCCAACAATGGGATTCCTCAAATGCCCTAGGTCTTCGTGAGCAAGCAAGTTGGATGCACACCCACTTAGTTTCTTTTGTTGAGCTTTCATATATTTATAGCCCTAGTGCATCCGTTGCATGGCAATCCCTACTCCTTGCATTGACATCAATTGATGGGCATCTCCCTAGCCCGTTGATTAGCCGCTTCAATGTGAGTCTTTCTCCTTTTTTGTCTTCTCCACACAACCCCCATCATTATATTCTATTCCACCCATAGTGCTATGTCCATGGCTCACGCTCATGTATTGCGTGAAAGTTGAAAAGGTTTGAAAAAAATTAAAGTATGAAACAATTGCTTGGCTGAAACCGGGGTTGTGCATGATTTGAGTATTTTGTGTGACAAAGATGGAGCATAGCCAAACTATATGATTTTGTACGGATGAACTTTCTTTGGCCATGTTATTTTGAGAAGACATGATTACTTTGTTAGTATGCTTGAAGTATTATTATTTTTATGTCAATATTAAACTTTTATCTTGAATCTTTCGAATCCGAACATTCATGCCACAATAAACAGAATTACTTAGAAAATTATGTTAGGTAGCATTCCACATCAAAAATTCTACTTTTATCATTTACCTACTCGAGGACGAGCAGGAATTAAGCTTGGGGATGCTTGATATGTCTCCAACGTATCTGTAATTTTTTATTGTTCCATGCGATTATATTATCTGTTTTGGATGTTTAATGGGCTTTATTATGCACTTTTATATTATTTTTGGGACTAACCTATTAACCGAAGGCCTAGTGCATTGTTTTTATTTTGCCTATTTCAGTCTTTCGCAGAAAAGGAATATCAAACGGAATCCAAACGGAATGAAACCTTCGCGAGGATAGTTTTTGTAACAAACACAATCCAGGAGACTTGGAGTGGACATCAAGGAAGCAACAAGGCGGCCACGAGGTAGGAGGGCGCGCCCAGGGGGGTAGGCGCGCCCCCACCCTCATGGGCCCCTCGTGGCTCCACCGACCTACTTCCTTCGCCACTCATATACACTGAAAACATCCAGGAGCACCACGAAACCCTATTTCCACCGCCGCAACCTTCTGTAATCGTGAGATCCCATCTTGGGGCCTTTTCTGGTGCTCTGCCGGAGGGGGAATCGATCATGGAGGGATTCTGCATCAACACCGTAGCCTCTCCGATGATGTGTGAGTAGTTTACCACAGACCTTCGGGTCCATAGTTATTAGCTAGATGGCTTCTTCTCTCTCTTTGATTCTCAATACAAAGTTCTCCTAGATCTTCTTGGAGATCTATTTGATGTAATTCCTTTTTGTGGTGTGTTTGTCGAGATCCGATAAATTGTGGGTTTATGATCTAGATTATCTATGAACAATATTTGGTTCTTCTCTGAATTCTTATATGCCTGATTTAATATCTTTGCAAGCCTCTTCGAATTATTATTTTGGTTTGGCCTACTAGATTGATCTTTCTTGCAATGGGAGAAGTGCTTACCTTTGGGTTCAATCTTGCGGTGCTCGATCCCAGTGACAGAAAGGGAACCATCACGGATTGTATTGTTGCCATCAAGGATAAAAAGTTGGGGTTTATATCATATTGCTTGAGTTTATCCCTCTACATCATGTCATCTTGCTTAATGCATTACATTGTTCTTATGAACTTAATACTCTAGATGCATGCTGGATAGTGGTCGGTGTGTGGAGTAATAGTAGTAGATGCAGAATCATTTCGGTCTACTTGTCACGGACGTGATGCCTATATACATGATCATGCCTAGATATTCTCATAACTATGCGCTTTTCTATCAATTGCTCGGCAGTAATTTGTTCACCCACCGTAAAATATGCTATCTTGAGAGAACCCACTAGTGAAACCTATGCCCCCCGGGTCTCTTTTCTATCATATTATATCTCTTTTATTTACATCGCATCTCGTTTACTATTTTGCAATCTTTACTTTTCAATCTATACAACAAAAATACCAAAAATATTTATCTTATTATCTTTATCAGATCTCACTTTTGCAAGTTTTCGTGAAGGAATTGACAACCCTTTTATCGCTTTGGTTGCAAGGTTCTTGATTGTTTGTGCAGGTACTAGGCGACTTGCATGTAACCTCCTACTATATTGATACCTTTGTTCTCAAAAACTGAGGGAAATACTTACGCTACTTTGCTGCATCAACCTTTCCTCTTCAAGGGAAAACCAATGCATGCTCAAGAGGTAGCAGCAGTTCACCATTTGCAATCTTATTCATGAGTGGTGACCGATTAACAATGTTAACGTCATTCAAAGATCGAGGCATTCCAAAAAAGCATGCCAAATCCAAGTCTCTTGACTGGCCACTGCATCAAGGATTATAGTGGAACCCTTTTTCTGGCCATGGAATTGTCCATGCCATGCCTTAGGACTGTTCTTCCAACTCCAATGCATGCAATCTATTGAGCCAAGCATACCTGGGAAGCCGCTACTTTGTTCATCTCCAAAAGCCTTGAGGCGTCTTCAGCATTGGGAGCTCTCAAATACTCCGGTCCAAACACTTGCACAATTCCGACCACGAAGCACTTGACACACATGATGGCTTGACTCTCACCCATGGACAAGTGGTCATCAACTAGATCAGCCGGAATACCGTATGCCAACATACACAAAGCGGCTGTCACCTTTTGAAAGGTTCTATGCCCAAGTTCTCCGGCGACATTCCTCCTTTGCTGAAAAAACCGATCATGGCTCGCCAGTTTCTTTGCAATGCGCCTGAACAACTCGGTGCTCATCCTAAACCGGCACCGGAAGTCGACTCGAGGTATACGGGATTATCCATAAAATAGTGCCTCGTCAATCTGTTATCAGCATTATCCCTCCAAATTTTCTGTCGACTAATAACCGAACCATCGTGCTTCGGCTTTTTATTGATGCGCATAGCTAGGATCATTGCAAGGTCCTCCTCCTCTTCAATATCAAATTCCTCTTCAAAAGAATCATATGAAAAACTCATCTACAATATGGAATTTAAACTATTCTTTAAAAAGTACAAACAACATGCACCAAATTCATGTAAAAAATGTGAAGTTGAAGCAATACATACCTTGCAAGCATTTTGTCGAACACCCTGTGGGCATCCAGCGACAGTGGGCGGCAGGGCGCTGTTCATCGGAGGAATGGCATGCTCGAGGGGTGGCGGTGATTAGAGTAAGGTGGAGGAAGCAGCGGTGGCACGGGGATAGGCCGGGGAAGCACCGTCGGGTCGCTGGAGCAAATGGGGAGGTGCGGGCGGCGGCGCCAGTGCCTGGATATGGCGGTATGTGGAAGTCGTGGTGCGGGTGCTCGAGTGTGCAGCGTGCGAGAGCGGGCGCATGAAATAAGCGGCATGCGATGCCATTTCTCTCCGCGCGCTGAACCACTTATGCCGCACGCGCGTTTTTTACGCCTCCGCTGGAGCAACCGGGACGGCTGCGCGTTCGCAAAAAATGCAATTTTTTCCAGCGCGGCGCTAATATCGCGCGCCTATTGGAGATGATGTAAGGGGGAGGTTTACTTTCCCCCTTGTGGCGCCCCTCTCCCCTCCTCTAACCTATATATACTAGAGGTTTGGGTACTTTTGTATACACAAGTTTTGGAGCCTCCTTTAGTTCCTCTAGTTCTAGTTCTAGTTGATCCTAGTTGATCAATTAGAGATTGACCTAGATCCTCTAACCCACATAATTAGAAGCCCAGTGTGGTTCTAGTCTCCTCCCTCTAATTCTCCGGGGATGATTAACTCCGGATGGCAAAGCGCTACCGAATCGTGAAGACTGTACGCTTGGAACTAACTAGAGAGGCCGTGCTTTAGGTCTATCGTTCAAGGGATCGCTCAAGGGTTGTTCAAGGGATCATCATCAACGGTTCGGGGGATTCCAAGTATGATCTACGCAAACTCGTCTGCTTCCACTGCACTCTGGAGTCGGTAACGATCATTGATCCAAACCCTATATGCATCTTCATAATGTTTCTAGGTGATCATAGGGCGATTTTTTTTGTTTTCTACTTTGTTTCCCAATAGTGGCATCATGAGCGGTTCTATGAGTAGATGCAGGTTTCAATCTAGATCACATGTAGATGTGAGGGTTTGATGTTCTTGCTATGCTTCCCTTGAGTGTTGCTTCGGTTCAGTTCATTGACGGCATGATGCCGCTTTCTACAAGGTTTTGACAATCGATCAGCTCTGGTCGTCGACGATCTACTAATAGTTCCTTGGGGTTCATCATAGTCAAGAATAGTGGACCATTGCGTATACAAGAGGGTGATGAAGATGAATGATCTTCTAGAGGGTCACGCGTATTTGACGAAGTTTAGTGTAGGGGACAAGATTTTTAATTAAGTCTCTTCTTTCACACACCCTAAAAGTTAATCTAGCAACAAGAATTATCGCCTTGATGGTGTGCTTAGGTAGCTAGTGTAATCCAGAAACCCTAGTAGCCACATAATTAAAATTTGCCAAACCGATTAGAGGACGTCTAAGCTGGTTATGCAGGTTTGCATATGATGTGGTATAGCCTTCGTCATGCTAATGTGTTTATGTATGAGACGGTTCTATTTATGTTGTAGTGTTAAGTGGCTAGCACACCATGGCATGATGGCTAGAGCCACGAGATTGCCACCTTAATGTAATGGACGTAGTGATAGCCTAAAGGTGACATGGAGGACCCGGAGCTTCATCGGGCACAAGAGAACAAAATTGGTGCCATGATAGTAGTTTTCAAAATTGTCGCCACACCAATTCTTTCGGAGAAAACTTCATTAAGACCTCAGAGGACCATGGAGACGTTCCCGGCGCCCAGGGCTATACCATATCATGCTATTATGAATTTCCTGAGATGTTTATCCCTTTATTGTTTGCACCCTTTGATTGTGCAGTAGTCAATTATTAGGGTGATCTCTCACGGCAAATATCAAGTTAAAAGGTGATCTGCCTAGTGTTGATACCATCTATAACACGTAAGTCAGGGGGATGGTCAGACCATGTAAGCAGATAGCACTCGGTTGTCTTGAAGTTCTGGCAGAATCATTCTGAGCTTGGAGCACGAAGCATCGAAAGATGAACAAGACTTATATGGAGATATCACTAAAAAAATTGCTCTATTCAGTGACAAAAAGTCTGGTGATGAAAAATGAACCGTCACGTAAAACCATTTTCTGTGACAGTCCCCTGTCACAAGGTGTTTCCCTCCCGGGGCAGGGCCGTAGCCAACTTTGCCGATGTTTCGGGCTGATTTTTTTACAACGTATTGGGCCGTCACTACGCATGTCCATTTTCTAGGACGAGTCTCATTGTCACATTTAATGTTGGTGGGTCATTTTATTATAAATGTAACTAGAAAAATAATAAGTAATTGTTTTTCAACTAACTCATTTAGCGGAATCTCTTTACATAATAGCGGGAACTTTGAATTGGGATTGTCTGGTTCCCTCCTAACAAAGGGAACTGGCATATCATCTTAGGGCCCTCCGTCATACCATGCCCCCAACAGCGAGTTGAGAGGCCGGCATGGCGAGGTGAACGTGGTTGCGAGGGTACGACAAGGCTACACGCAACAGTTAAAGGGAGAAGTCACGCACGACAGCGGCAACGTCAAACACGGGCGATTTCAGGTGCGTTCTATTTACTTTTCATGTTGTATAGGCAATGAATCATGGTTGGATTACTCATCTCACGCCAGCATACATAGCTATCGTGAATCAGTTTATGGAATTTCTGCTTGCTCACAACAATGGGCCGAAGATATGTTGTGCCCATGTAGATCCGTGACACTATTGATGTTGTCAGATGTCATGTAAATTGCAGTAATGGGATCCGCGAAACTATTTATGTTGTCAGATGTCACGTAAATGTCACTGGTATGCTCAGGTCCTATAGGATGTGGACCTATCATGGGGAATCAGGGTACACCATATCCGTGCACGCGATTGCAGTGCCAATGATGATGGTTATGAATATGACGACTCTGATGATTTTGAGTTGTACAAAAAATCCCTGTTTGATATGGTGGGAGCTCTAGTGGATGACATGGGCAGAACAACTAGAAATAAAGAAGATGCATCTAGTGGGTTGGACATTTTTAAGAAGCTCAATGAAGAAGTGATAAAACCACTTCACAAGGAATGTGGCAGTATGACACGAATGGCGTTCATTATCAAGGAGCTTCATATCAAAACATATATGTATGACCAACAAGACATTCAATATGCTTTGTCAACTGTTGAATCCTGCTTTGCCATAGGTGGACTTGCCGAAATCTTACCCTGATGCTAATAGAGCTCTTTCTGATCATGGTCCTGGATACCAGACAATTCATGTATGCAAGTATGACTGCATTTTGTATTGGGGAGACTATGCGAACAATACTCACTGTACCCACTATGGTACATCAAGGTGGAGGCACGTCGACGAGAAGAAAAAGGTTCCTTACAAGATCCTTCAATAATTTTTGATAATTCCACTTTTACAAAGTTTTTTTCTTCGAGGGAAATAGCAGACACACTAGGTGGCACAAGGAAAAGAGGGTTCAAGAGGCTAATGTAATGAGGCACCCCGCTGATGGCGATGCATGGAAGTACTTCGATGGAAAACATGAAGGATTTGCTAAAGATGCCCGCAGCTTGAGGTTAGGATTTGCAACTAATGGACTCCATCCCTTTGGACACATGAGCAATGCATACAATATGTGGCCTGTTTTTGTCATTCCATACAAATTCCCACCCAAGATGTGCATGCACTAATCTGATTTCTTGATGGCATTGCTGATTCCTCGAAAATACTCACCAGGAAAGGATTTTCATGTATTTATATAGCCACTGATAGCAGATACGCAGAAGCTTTGGGATGGTGTGGAAACAACAGATGTATCCACTGGAAGACCATTCAATTTGCGTGTGATGCTTATTTGGTCCATTCATGATTATCCTGCATATGGCACTACCTCTAGTCGGAGCACAAAGAGTTATTATGCATGTGCGCATTACGATGAGAATCCTTGCTTTCAGAAACTGGAAAACAAAATTGGATACATTGTCCATCGACGTTTCCTTCCTTGAAAACATTAGTTGTCACGCCCAATATGCGATACTATCCTAAAGAGACTCGAAGGTCCCACCAAGCATAGAACCGCATATTGAAACGCTTTTGCAAGGTGGATATCATTACATCAACATTACATAATAGATGGGGATACATACATAAGGCATACAATGCCACACGAATACAACAATACATCATACATAAGAGCAACATCCGACTACGGATGAAACACAAACAGAAGCTCAAACGACATCCACCCTGCTAGCCCAGGCTGCCGACCTGGAACCTATCCCCTGATCGAAGAAGAAGCAGAAGAAGAACTCCAAACAAGCAAACATCACTCTCGCGTCATGATCATTGCATAACCTGTACCTGCAACTGTTGTTGTAGTAATCTGTGAGCCATGAGGACTCAGCAATCCCATTACCATGGGTATCAAGACTAGCAAAGCTTAATAGGAAAGGAAGGGGTAAAGTGGTGAGGTTGCAGCAGCGACTAAGCATATATGGTGGCTAACATACGCAAATAAGAGCGAGAAGAGAGCAAGCAGAACGGTCGTGAAACTAGCAATGATCAAGAAGTGATCCTGAACTCCTACTTACGTCAAACATAACCCATAAACCGTGTTCACTTCCCGGACTCCGCCGAAAAGAGGCCATCACGGCTACACACACGGTTGATGCGTTTTAATTCGGATCTGTTGTCAAGTTATCTACAACCGGACATTAACAAATTCCCATCTGCCTATAACCGCAGGCACGGCTTTCGAAAGTTTATACCCTGCAGGGGTGTCCCAACTTAGCCCATGACAAGCTCTCGCGATCAACAAAGGAATAGTCCTTCTCCCAGGAAGACCCGATCAGACTCGGAATCCCGGTTTACAAGACATTTCGACAATGGTAAAACAAGACCAGCAAAGCCGCCCAATGTGCCGACAAATCCCGATAGGAGCTGCACATATCTTGTTCTCAGGGCACACCGGATGAGCAAGACGACGGGTTGGCATAGACCCTGGTTGCCCAGGGGGCGCCGGACATCGCTCGGTTTGGACCAACACTTAGACAAGCACTGGCCCGGGGGGGGGGGGCTAAAAATAAAGATGACCCTCGGGTTAATTACTCCCAAGGGAAATGTAGGTGATGGTGAGGCAAATGGTAAAACCAATGTTGGGCCTTGCTGGAGGAGTTTTATTCAAAGCGAACTGTCGAGGGGGTCCCATAAATCACCCGACCGCATAAGGAACGCAAAATCCGGGAACATAACACCGGTATGACGGAAACTAGGGCGGCAAGGGTGGAACAAAACACCAGGCATAAGTCCGAGCCTTCCACCCTTTACCAAATATATAGATGCATTAATAATATAAGAGATATTGTGATATCCCAACCAAAATCCTGTCCACCATGGAGAAATCTTCAACTTCACCTGCAACTAGCAACGCTATAAGAGGGGCTGAGCAAAAGCGGTAACATAGCCAAACAACGGTTTGCTAGGAAGGGTGTCAAAGGTTAGAGGTCCATGGCAATTTGGGAAGGCTTGAAGAACAAGTGATAGGTAGCGCAACAAAGCGATAGAACGAAGCAACTAGCATAGCAATGATAGTAGTGAGATCCAGGGTAGCGGTCATCTTGCCTGAAATCCCGCTAGGAAGAAGAACGAGTCCATGAAGAAGACGAACGGGAGTAGTCGAACGAATCCTCACAATCACAACATTACCGGAACTAAGAAGCAACACCGGAAAGAAACAAACAACATGGTAAATGCACAAGCATAATCATGGCATGATGCACAAACAAATATGATGCATGTCCGGTTTAATGAGGCATGGCATGGCGAAATACAACAAACAATACTACAAGTTAAGTGGAGCTCAATATGCAACGAGTTGCATATTGACAAAACACCACAAGCAATTATTTAGTTCTCTCTCGGTTAGGTACATAGCAATATTAAATGTTATTAGCATGACAAGGGGGTGAAACATAATGAAACTACCTATCTAGGCAAGTTTAAAGGAGGCCGGAAACAACAAACAATAATTCTGGAAAATCCCCATGTGCATATTTTAGATTCAGTACTGTTCTGCCCTAAACACAATTTTAATGTTGTTAAACAGCAACATAAAGTGCACCATGTTAATCTAGGCATTTTTCCACCCCATTTACATATAAAGTTTATTTAAAACCGAGCTACGATTATTTAGTTATGAAATAAATCATTTTAACATGGCATTATGCAAAATAAACACAAACCATGTTAAACATCTTAAACATGGATGAAAGTGGCATACTATTAATCTACACAAAATTCTAAGCATTTTACATGTTTGAAACATTTTAATACGATGCACGGTTTGTGAGATATTAAATGCAGGAATATCATGGGGTTTTCTGTAAAAATGTTAATCCTCGGATAAATAGACAAATTTGCAGTCAGGGAAAAAAATATATGCGGGCCGAAATCTGGCTGGGCCAGCAGTGTGCAGGAGAGGGGCGCTGGAGGTGCTCACCCTTGGGCCAGGGCCCAGGCTGATGGAGAGGCCGAGCGAGGCCGGCTTGGGCCTGGGAGGCGCGCTGGGCCGGAGGGGAGGGGCGGCCGGCCCACAGGGGGGTCGAAGCGGTCAACGGGCACCGGGGCGTCGAGCTCCTGCTCGTTGCGGCCGACGCAAGGGAGGCGGCGGCGCTGCGCCGGCGAGGCAGGACAGCGCTCCGGCGAGTGGGGCAAGGCCGAAGGGTCGGGAACGGGCGGATCAGGGCGGCGCGGTGCCGGATCTGGCCGCGGGAGGAGGTTGGAGGGCTCTGGCGCCGGCGACTCGCAGCGGCAGCGAGCTCCATGGAGACCATGGCGGCGCTGCAGCAGAGGGAGAGGGGGGTTAGAGGAGGAAGGAGAGTAGAGGAAGGGAGAGCGGGGCGGGGCGGCGCTGACCTTCTGGCTCCGGCGGGGCTGCCGGGTCGCCGGCGGGAGGCGTGAGGCGGCGGTCTCGATCCGGCTCAGGATCGAGCGGGAGGAGGGAGCCAGGGGCTCGCGGGGCGCTCGAGCGGCGAATGGGCTCGGGCGGGCTTCGGCGGAGCCCAGATGGGCCTGGCAGGGCCGCGGGGAAGTGAGGATACAGGGGAGGTGACGTGGCGGGGCTTGAGTGGCTCCAGGCAGTGGGGACGGCGGCGCTGGCCCGTGCGGTGGCGCCAAGTAGCGAGAGGAGGCTGGGGGGGTGCGAAAATGGAGGGGGCGGCGGCGCTGATTCCGAGGAGGAGGGGTGGCTGCGGCTGGGAGGTTTGGCTGCTGCCAAAAATGAAAGGGAAGCTTCCATTTATAGGTGGGGCTAGGGTTTGAGGGGTTAGGAGGGGGGTCTCGGAGCCCTCCGATCGCAATCGAACGGTTCCGGTCGGAGGGGGGAGTTAGACTGGGCCTAGGAGAGATTAGTGGGCTGTGTGAGAGAGAGGCTTGGGCTGATAGGAGAGAGAGGAGAAATGCAGCCCGGCACGATTTCAGAGACCGAAACGTGCGACGAATGAACCGGCGACGGTGCCGCTATATATTTAATGGTTGGGCTATCAAATGGACTCCGAATGCGACGAAACATGACATGTGGCCTGTCTACACTATAATAAGACCGCACGACAAGTTGCAACCCATTCCGAGAACATTTTTATGCCGCTTATAAAATAATATTTCGGAGGTGCCGTGGGCGCGTGCGAGTGTGTGTGGCTCAGAACGGACAACGGAGAGAATCGGCGGAACACGAACGGATGCAAGTTTTATGAAAACGATGCCGATGCAATGCGCATGATGCAATGAGATGAAATGCATAACAAGAACAAAATGCAAAACAAAAGACAAAACCCAACCACGGAGGAAATAACATATAGCATCTCCGGAAAAGGCAAGAGTTGGAGTTACGAATATGGAAAGTTGTATCCGGGGCGTTACAACACTCCACCACTACAAGAGGATCTCGTCCTGAGATCTAGGATGGCACCGGAGAGAAACGGAAGAGGAATAGAAGAGGTAAAACTAAGTTGCTTCTTTGACAAACGAGTGAAACCAATGAACCTTGAGAGGTTGAAAAGTTGAAAGAAAGAACACTACGGAGTTGAACACAATTGAGAGAACTGCGGTAGAAAAATAGAAACAAGGAACATCATTTGAACCTTGGAGGTTCTAAAGCTATGAATGACGAGCACAATGGACAAGAAGGAATTGAAACCACTCTGGTTGAAACGAGATAAGAATGAATAAGAATGATATAATTTTGACAGCACTCCGACTGTAAATGGAAGAAATTGAACATGAACTTGACAAGATGAGAGGATACTTGATGAAATCAACAACACACTGCCTCCAGAACTATTGAAGGAATGGCACAAGGGGTAAGAAGGATTTCAGACAGCTCTCCGGTTGAGGAAGGAGGCAAAACTTGATAAGATGAGGGAACTCGAATGAAAACACGACACGCCGGTTAAATGGATAAGCATGAAAATGACATGATCTTGATAAAACGAGATGATGGGTGAAGAGAGCAACATCACATTGCCTCCGAAAGAAGGAATAGAAGATAGATCACTGGAATAACAGAATGAAGAAGAAAATGCCAACTTCTGCCACAATTGAGCTAAGAAAGCACCCTTCCAAGAAGGTCATAACGGAGTTGTTGAAAAAAACCAACAACGAAACGAATAAGCTTGTAGTGGGCTTATGGAAAACATCCCAAAACTATGAGGTGACAACCTGCCACTAACGAAAAACAATTGCTTGTTTGAGACCAACGAAGGGATGAACACTTCTTTTAATGAGAGAATAGGAGGAAACTTGGATCATTGATAAGTACCACAAATAGCAACATTCCCAATGAAAGGCTTTAGGTGAAATATAACCCAAGATAACTCCAACAAAAGATTGATGGATTTAAAATACCTCATTCTTGACAACATGTGAATCATGAAACATGAAGGAAATTGTCAAGAGTGATATAACACCACCTCAAATGATAAGGTAGAAAGAATTGCACTTCGGAATGCAAGATGAAGAATACTTGAGCTCCTCAAAATAAGACATGTGTTGAGCACCATGTTTATTTTTTTGAGTATAGCTTGGCGGATCATAACTCCGAGAGAAATCTTGAAGAACAATTGAAAAATGAAAATAATCCTTGACGAACCACCATGTAGAGCCTCCATGAAGAACTCTGGTAATGAAAGGATGATAGAAAGAAAGAGAAGTTGAAAGAACAAGGTGAGCCTTGTGATGATTTAGATGAAGCTTCGCGACGAGATAATGCGGAAAACTTGGAAATCCGGAAAAGAAAAGATGAAGCATCTCGAACCGAGAAATGTGACATGATGAACAACTCTGGAAAGAAGAAACTAGATCACTCGGATGAAACAATAATAAGAATTATGGTATGCGTATCCTTCACCAATTTAAATTGATGACAAACAATGGATTTGGCATACTACTTATTCTCGTAGAAAGGATTAAGAGGAATATAGCGTAAACTTGAGAAGATATTGATGGAATCACCGGTGGGATTTGGAAACAACGAATATTTGATATGATAACGAAGGAAGTGAAATCTTGAACGAACCATCGAAAGAATTGAAAAAGACCATAGCAAAGGCACAATTCACCGGGAAGAATTGGAAAACGAATGAAGATACTTGAGGCGATTTAGATACATGAGAACGAAGAGATCATGAACTGACTACAGAGTATACTTGAATGATGCACCAGTAAGATTTGGAGAACAAGAGTTGAAGGTTGAGAATGAGTAATATTCAGAAATGATGGCATTCGGATTATCAAGAAAGGAAGCAACTCCTGAAATGCATCAGATGGTTGAAAAGAATTCTCATAATCGAAAACAATTATGAGAGGATGACATAAGCTAGAACTATGAATCTTCAAGAGAACGGACCAAGATTTAAGAGAAATCCTTCTTCGATCTTCAAGATCCGAGAATGACGACGAAGAACACCACCAAGAATTGTTGAGATACTCCGGGATGAAAATTAGAAAGGTTGAACCAACGATGAAAATATTTTGAAAGCGATCTTCAAGAAAGAATATGACTGATGAAAATTCATTCTTACGTCAAGCTTCGAAAAGGATTTGAGAATAGCTCCGGAAAATTAGAAGAGTCAGGTAAGATCCTGGGAAAAGACCTGTGGGTTAGGGCCCACTCAAAAGATACACCTTCGAAAAATTACTTGAAAGGGAAATTGCACCGGTTGAATTAAATGACTTGAATGAGATAACAACCTCGAAAATAACTTGAACGGATTGAGAATGGAAACACAAGTCTTCCGAGATATCTTCAACACTCCGGATAAGAATAGAGAGAAGTGAAAGATTAAGAGGTGCACCGGTATGAAAAAGCATTTGCAACAAGGAAAAGAGTATGATCAAACCGCAAGCTTGAATTGGATCCACCGGAGAAGAAAAGAGAACGGAGGATGATGAACTTGAAACTGTTGAGCATCTTCATGGGAAATCACTGGATAAGAACATTGAAAGAAAAGAATGAAGAGACTTCCCACAAATAAAAGGATATATGATTAAGAAATCTTAGTCGTTGAAGAAAAGGGGTGGGAGGGCGGGAAAACAAAGACAACTTGGGACGGATGAAACAAACACCATTGAGAAAACTTATAATTGATCTTGCAAATATTGAAATGATTGGATCCACTTGAAGAGAAGCACGCCGGTTGGAAAAGAATTGACATGACAATCTCGATGATCAAAAGGATTAGTACTCCCATAGAAATATGAGAACACCGCTTGAAAGGTATGGATTCAACACTTGACTTCGAAGCAACTCGAATACCACAAATAAAACAAAACAAAGGATTTGGCTTGCAGAATAAGCCGGAACAAACATATGATAGAGATTCCGTCCGAAGTTTTCGTGGTGGGGACCACACGGGCTCGAGTTTATAGCACCATCATGTACAAGGCAGTGCACATGACATACGAAGTGTCCCCGAACCAGCATAGCCAAGGGTTCTTTAAGACACAACGAGACCACTGTAAAAATGACCGTGGAAAGGCGGACCACTAGACGTCGAACCCCAATCTCATATCATGCATCTGTCGAAAAGATATTCTAGGAGCTACTTGAATTCCCACCTATAAAACTCCCGAAACTTTCTGGTTATGGAATCTGGTGTTGGGGATACAGGGGAAGCAATATATCTCACCCAAACTAACAATACCTACATCCAGCTGTATCCATCCGTCAACACATAACCAAGAAACCTTCAGAAATCGTGTACCTCAACCTTCGAAAAGCATCCGTTATATGAGTTATGGCAATACTCCCGAAGTCCCCAGTACTGGGTGACGTCAAGGTTATCTCACCAACAACTGCATAAAAGAGATTTTCGATGTCGGCAAAACTCAGATATTCCAGAACTGCAACGATAAAATTGTGATGACAACACCTCGGAGCTCAACTCCCCGGGTCAATGCCACATAATAGACAGGAGGCACCAAGAACAATGTTCTCGTCACAAAACCATCGGGACGATTCCAAGATACCCGCGTGATCCTAAAAAAAATAGTGAAATTTGAGGACAGGAAAGTCAAAACATCTACGTCAGGAGACCTTACCAGAGTGACGAAGGGGATGGGGAGTAAAAAGAATCCTACTCTCCGATATATATAATCCTAAGACTCAAAATAGTTTTCTTCCAGACTCAACAACGGCCAACAATCAAGGGGGCTCCTATGGTCGGTCGAGGCTCTGATACCAACTTGTCACGCCCAATATGCGATACTATCCTAAAGAGACTCGAAGGTCCCACCAAGGATAGAACTGCATATTGAAACGCTTTTGCAAGGTGGATATCATTACATGAACATTACATAATAGATGGGAATACATACATAAGGCATACAATGCCACATGAATACAACAACACATCATATATAAGAGCAACATCCGACTACGGATGAAACACAAACAGAAGCTCAAACGACATCCACCCTGCTAGCCCAAGGTGCTAACCTGGAACCTATCCCCTGATCGAAGAAGAAGCAAAAGAAGAACTCCAAACAAGCAAACATCACTCTCGCGTCATGATCATCGCATAACCTGTACCTGCAACTGTTGTTGTAGTAATCTGTGAGCCACGAGGACTCAGCAATCCCATTACCATGGGTATCAAGACTAGCAAAGCTTAATGGGAAAGGAAGGGGTAAAGTGGTGAGGTTGCAGCAGCGACTAATCATATATGGTGGCTAACATACGCAAATAAGAGCGAGAAGAGAGCAAGCAGAACGGTCGTGAAACTAGCAATGATCAAGAAGTGATCCTGAACTCCTACTTACGTCAAACATAACCCATAAACCATGTTCACTTCCCGGACTCCGCCGAAAAGAGAACATCACGGCTACACACACGGTTGATGTGTTTTAATTCGAATCTGTTGTCAAGTTATCTACAACCGGACATTAACAAATTCCCATCTGCCTATAACCGCAGGCACGGCTTTCGAAAGTTTATACCCTGCAGGGGTGTCCCAACTTAGCCCATGACAAGCTCTCGCGATCAACGAAGGAATAGACCTTCTCCCAGGAAGACCTGATCAGACTCGGAATCCCGGTTTACAAGACATTTCGACAATGGTAAAACGAGACCAGCAAAGCCGCCCTATGTGCCGACAAATCCCGATAGGAGCTACACATATCTCGTTCTCAGGGCACACCGGATGAGCAAGACGACGGGTTGGCATAGACCCTGGTTGCCCAGGGGGCGCCGGACATCGCTCGGTTTGGACCAACACTTAGACAAGCACTGGCCCGAGGGGGCTAAAAATAAAGATGACCCTCGGGTTAATTACTCCCAAGGGAAATGTAGGTGATGGTGAGGCAAATGGTAAAACCAATGGTGGGCCTTGCTGGAGGAGTTTTATTGAAAGTGAACTATCGAGGGGGTCCCATAAATCACCCGACCGCGTAAGGAACGCAAAATCCGGGAACATAACACCGGTATGACGGAAACTAGGGCGGCAAGAGTGGAACAAAACACCAGGCATAAGGCCGAGCGTTCCACCCTTTACCAAATATATAGATGCATTAATAATATAAGAGATATTGTGATATCCCAACCAAAATCCTGTCCACCATGGAGAAATCTTCAATTTCACCAGCAACTAGCAACGCTATAATAGGGGCTGAGCAAAAGCGGTAACATAGCCAAACAACGGTTTGGTAGGAAGGGTGTCAAAGGTTAGAGGTTCATGGCAATTTGGGAAGGCTTGAAGAACAAGTGATAGGTAGCGCAGCAAAGCGATAGAACGAAGCCACTAGCATAGTAATGATAGTAGTGAGATCTTGGGTAGCGGTCATCTTGCCTGAAATCCCGCTAGGAAGAAGAACGAGTCCATGAAGAAGACGAACGGGAGTAGTCGAACGAATCCTCACAATCACAACATTACCGGAACTAAGAAGCAACACCGGAAAGAAACAAACAACATGGTAAATGCACAAGCATAATCATGGCATGATGCACAAACAAATATGATGCATGTCCGGTTTAATGAGGCATGGCATGGCAAAATACAACAAACAATACTACAAGTTAAGTGGAGCTCAATATGCAACGAGTTGCATATTGACAAAACACCACAAGCAATTATTTAGTTCTCTCTCGGTTAGGTACACAACAATATTAAATGTTATTGGCATGGCAAGGGGGTGAAACATAATGAAACTACCTATCTAGGCAAGTTTAAATGAGGCCGGAAACAAGAAACAATAATTCCGGAAAATCCCCATGTGCATATTTTAGATTCGGTACTGTTCTGCCCTAAACACAATTTTAATGTTGTTAAATAGCAACATAAAGTGCACCATGTTAATCTAGGCATTTTTCCACCCCATTTACATATAAAGTTTATTTAAAACCGAGCTACGATTATTTAGTTATGAAATAAATCATTTTAACATGGCATTATGCAAAATAAACACAAACAACATGTTAAACATCTTAAACATGGATGAAAGTGGCATATTATTAATCTACACAAAATTCTAAGCATTTTACATGTTTGAAACATTTTAATACGATGCACGGTTTGTGAGATATTAAATGCATGAATATCAGGGGGTTTTTTGTAAAACTGTTAATCCTCGGATAAATAGACAAATTCACAGTCAGGGAAAAAAATATATGCGGGCCGAAATCTGGCTGGGCCAGAAGTGTACAGGAGAGGGGCGCTGGAGGTGCTCACCCTTGGGCCAGGGCCCAGGCTGATGGAGAGGTCGAGCGAGGCCGGCTTGGGCCTGGGAGGCGCGCTGGGCCGGAGGGGAGGGGCGGCCGGCCCACAGGGGGGTCGAAGCAGTCAACGGGCACCGGGGCGTCGAGCTCCTGTTCGTTGCGGCCGACGCAAGGGAGGCGGCGGCGCTGCATCGGCGAGGCGGGACAACACTCCAGCGAGCGGGGCAAGGCCGAAGGGTCGGGAACGGGTGGATCAGGGCGGCGCGGTGCCGGATCCGGCCGCGGGAGGAGGTTGGAGGGCTCTGGTGCTGGCGACTCGCAGCGGCGGCGAGCTCCATGGAGACCATGGCGGTGCTGCAGCAGAGGGAGAGGGGGGTTAGAGGAGGAAGGAGAGTAGAGGAAGGGAGAGCGGGACGGGGCGGCGCTGACCTGCTGGCTCCGGCGGGGCTGCCGGGTCGCCGGCGGGAGGCGCGAGGCGGCGGTCTCGATCCGGCTCGGGATCGAGCGGGAGGAGGGAACCAGGGGCTCGAGGGGCGCTCGAGCGGCGAACGGGCTCGGGCGGGCTTCGACGGAGCCCAGATGGGCCTGGCAGGGCCGCGGGAAAGTGGGGATACAGGGGAGGCGACGTGGCGGGGCTTGAGTGGCTCCAGGCAGCGGGGACGGTGGCGCTGGCCCGTGCGGTGGCGCCAAGTGGCGAGAGGAGGCTGGGGGGGGGTGCGGAAATGGAGGTGGCGGCGGTGCTGATTCCGAGGAGGAGGGGTGGCTGCGGCTGGGAGGTTTAGCTGCTGCCAAAAATGGAAGGGAAGCTTCCATTTATAGGTGGGGCTAGGGTTTGAGGGGTTAGGACGGGGGTCTCGGAGCCCTCCGATCGCAATCGAACGGTTCCGGTCGGAGGGGGGAGTTAGACTGGGCCTAGGAGGGATTAGTGGGCTGTGTGAGAGAGAGCCTTGTGCTGATAGGAGAGAGAGGAGAAATGCAGCCCGACACGATTTCGGAGACCGAAACGTCCGACGAATGAACCGGCGACGGTGCCGCTATATATTTAACGGTTGGGCTATCAAACGGACTCCGAATGCAACGAAACTTGACAGGCGGCCAGTCTACACTATAATAAGACCGCACGACAAGTTGCAACCCATTCCGAGAACATTTTTATGGCGCTTATAAAATAATATTTCAGAGGTGCCGCGGGCACGTGCGAGTGTGTCTGGCTCAGAACGGACAACGGAGAGAACCGGCGGAACACGAACGGATGCAAGTTTTATGAAAACGATGCCGATGCAATGCGCATGATGCGATGAGATGAAATGCATAACAAGAACAAAATGCAAAACAACAGACAAAACCCAACCACGGAGGAAATAACATATAGCATCTTCGGAAAAGGCAAGAGTTGGAGTTACGAATATGGAAAGTTGTATCCGGGGCGTTACAACACTCCACCACTACGAGAGGATCTCGTCCCGAGATCTGGGATGGCACCGGAGAGAAACAAAAGAGGAAGAGAAGAGGTAAAACTAAGTTGCTTCTTTGACAAACGAGTGAAACCAATGAACCTTGAGAGGTTGAAAAGTTGAAAGAAAGAACACAACGGAGTTGAACACAATTGAGAGAACTGCGGTAGAAAAATATAAACAAGGAACATCATTTGAACCTTGGAGGTTGCAAAGCTATGAATGACGAGCACAATGGACAAGAAGGAATTGAAACCACTCTGGTTGAAACGAGATAAGAATGAATAAGAATGATATAATTTTGACAGCACTCCGACTGTAAATGGAAGAAATTGAACATGAACTTGACAAGATGAGAGGATACTTGATGAAATCAACAACACACTGCCTCCAGAACTATTGAAGGAATGGCACAAGGGGTAAGAAGGATTTCAGACAGCTCTCTGGTTGAGGAAGGAGGCAAAACTTGATAAGATGAGGGAACTCGAATGAAAACACGACACGCCGGTTAAATGGATAAGCATGAAAATGACATGATCTTGATTAAACGAGATGATGGGTGAAGAGAGCAACATCACATTGCCTCCGAAAGAAGGAATAGAAGATAGATCATTGGAATAACAGAATGAAGAAGAAAATGCCAACGTCTGCCACAATTGAGCTAAGAAAGCACCCTTCCAAGAAGGTTATAACGGAGTTGTTGGAAAAAACCAACAACGAAACAAATAAGCTTGTAGTGGGCTTATGGAAAACATCCCAAAACTATGAGGTGACAACCTGCCACTAACGAAAAACAATTGCTTGTTTTAGACCAACGAAGGGATGAAAACTTCTTTTAATGAGAGAATAGGAGGAAACTTGGATCATTGATAAGTACCACAAATAGCAACATTCCCAATGAAAGGCTTTAGGTGAAATATAACCCAAGATAACTCCAACAAAAGATTGTTGGATTTAAAATACCTCATTCTTGACAACATGTGAATCATGAAACATGAAGGAAATTGTCAAGAGTGATATAACACCACCTCAAATGATCAGGTAGAAAGAATTGCACTTCGGAATGCAAGATGAAGAATACTTGAGCTCCTCAAAACAAGACATGTGTTGAGCACCATGTTTATTTTTTTGAGTATAGCTTGGCGGATCATAACTCCGAGAGAAATCTTGAAGAACAATTGAAAAATGAAAATAATCCTTGACGAACCACCATGTAGAGCCTCCATGAAGAACTCCAGTAATGAAAGGATGATAGAAAGAAAGAGAAGTCGAAAGAACAAGGTGAGCCTTGTGATGATTTAGATGAAGCTTCGCGACGAGATAATGCGGAAAACTTGGAACTCCGGAAAAGAAAAGATGAAGCATCTCGAACCGAGAAATGTGACATGATGAACAACTCTGGAAAGAAGAAACTAGATCACTCGGATGAAACAATAATAAGAATTACGGTATGCGTATCCTTCACCAATTTAAATTGATGAAAAACAACGGATTTGGCATACTACTTATTCTCGTAGAAAGGATTAAGAGGGATATAGCGTAAACTTGAGAAGATATTGATGGAATCACCGGTGGGACTTGGAAACAACGAATATTTGATATGATAACGAAGGAAGTGAAATCTTGAACGAACCATCGAAAGAATTGAAAAAGACCATAGCAAAGGCACAATTCACCGGGAAGAATTGGAAAACGAATGAAGATACTTGAGGCGATTTAGATACATGAGAACGAAGAGATCATGAACTGACTAAAGAGTATACTTGAACGATCCACCGGTAAGATTTGGAGAACAAGAGTTGAAGGTTGAGAATGAGTAATATTCAGAAATGATGGCATTCGGATTATCAAGAAAGGAAGCAACTCCTGAAATGCATCAGATGGTTGAAAAGAATTCTCATAATCGAAAACAATTATGAGAGGATGACATAAGCTAGAACTATGAATCTTCAAGAGAACGGACCAAGATTTAAGAGAAATCCTTCTTCGGTCTTCAAGATCCGAGAATGACGACGAAGAACACCACCAAGAATTGTTGAGATACTTCGGGATGAAAATTAGAAAGGTTGAACCAACGATGAAAATATTTTGAAAGCGATCTTGAAGAAAGAATATGACTGATGAAAATTCATTCTTACGTCAAACTTCGAAAAGGATTTGAGAATAGCTCCGGGAAATTAGAAGAGTCAGGTAAGATCCTGGGAAAAGACCTGTGGGTTAGGGCCCACTCAAAAGATACACCTTCGAAAAATTACTTGAAAGGGAAATTGCACCGGTTGAATTAAATGACTTGAATGAGATAACAACCTCGAAAATAACTTGAACGGATTGAGAATGGAAATACAAGTCTTCCGAGATATCTTCAACACTCCGGATAAGAATAGAGAGAAGTGAAAGATTAAGAGGTGCACCGGTATGAAAAAGCATTTGCAACAAGGAAAAGAGTATGATCAAACCGCAAGCTTGAATTGGATCCACCGGAGAAGAAAAGAGAACGGAGGATGATGAACTTGAAACTGTTGAGCATCTTCATGGGAAATCACCGGACAAGAACATTGAAAGAAAAGAATGAAGAGACTTCCCACAAATAAAAGGATATATGATTAAGAAATCTTAGTCCTTGAAGAAAAGGGGTGGGAGGGCGGGAAAACAAAGACAACTTGGGATGGATGAAACAAACACCGTTGGGAAAACTTATAATTGATCCCGCAAATATTGAAATGATTGGATCCACTTGAAGAGAAGCACGCCGGTTGGAAAAGAATTGACATGACAATCTCGATGATCAAAAGGATTAGTACTCCCATAGAAATATGAGAACAACGCTTGAAAGGTATGGATTCAACACTTGACTTCGAAGCAACTCGAATACCACAAATAAAACAAAACAAAGGATTTGGCTTGCAGAATAAGCCGGAACAAACATATGATAGAGATTCCGTCCGAAGTTTTCATGGTGGGGCCCACACGGGCTCGAGTGTACAGCACCATCATGTACAAGGCAGTGCACATGACATATGAAGTGTCCCCGAACCAGCATAGCCAAGGGTTCTTTAAGACACAATGAGACCACTGTAAAAACGACCGTGGAAAGGCGGACCACTAGACGTCGAACCCCAATCTCATATCATGCATCTGTCGAAAAGATATTCTAGGAGCTACTTGAATTCCCACCTATAAAACTCCCGAAACTTTCTGGTTATGCAATCTGGTGTTGGGGATACAGGGGAAGCAATATATCTCACCCAAACTAACAATACCTACATCCAGCTGTATCCATCCGTCAACACATAACCAAGAAACCTTCAGAAATCGTGTACCTCAACCTTCGAAAAGCATCCGTTATATGAGTTATGGCAATACTCCCGAACTCCCTAGTACTGGGTGACGTCGAGGTTATCTCACCAACAACTGCATAAAAGAGATTTTCGATGTCGGCAAAACTCAGGTATTCCAGAACTGCAACGATAAAATTGTGACAACAACACCTCGGAGCTCAACTCCCCGAGTCAATGCCACATAATAGACAGGAGGCACCAAGAACAATTTTCTCGTCACGAAACCATCGGAACGATTCCAAGATACCCGCGTGATCCTAAAAAAAATTAGTGATATTTGAGGAGAGGAAAGTCAAAACATATACGTCAGGAGACCTCACCAGAGCGACGAAGGGTATGGGGAGTAAAAAGAATCCTACTTTCCGATATATATAATGCTAAGACTCAAAATAGTTTTCTTCTAGACTCAACAACGGCTAACAATCAAGGGGGCTCCTATGGTCGGTCGAGGCTCTAATACCAACTTGTCACGCCCAATATGCGATACTATCCTAAAGAGACTCGAAGGTCCCACCAAGGATAGAACCGCATATTGAAACGCTTTTGCAAGGTGGATATCATTACATCAACATTACATAATAGATGGGGATACATACATAAGGCATACAATGCCACACGAATACAGCATCACATCATACATAAGAGCAACATCCGACTACGGATGAAACACAAACAGAAGCTCAAACGACATCCACCCTGCTAGCCCAGGCTGCCGACCTGGAACCTATCCCCTGATCGAAGAAGAAGCATAAGAAGAACTCCAAACAAGCAAACATCACTCTCGCGTCATGATCATCGCATAACCTGTACCTGCAACTGTTGTTGTAGTAATCTGTGAGCCACGAGGACTCAGCAATCCCATTACCATGGGTATCAAGACTAGCAAAGCTTAATGGGAAAGGAAGGGGTAAAGTGGTGAGGTTGCAGCAACGACTAAGCATATATGGTGGCTAACATACGCAAATAAGAGCGAGAAGAGAGCAAGCAGAACGGTCGTGAAACTAGCAATGATCAAGAAGTGATCCTGAACTCCTACTTACATCAAACATAACCCATAAACCGTGTTCACTTCCCGGACTCCGCCGAAAATAGACCATCATGGCTACACACACGGTTGATGCGTTTTAATTCGGATCTGTTGTCAAGTTATCTACAACCGGACATTAACACATTCCCATCTGCCTATAACCGCAGGCACGGCTTTCGAAAGTTTATACCCTGCAGGGGTGTCCCAAATTAGCCCATGACAAGCTCTCGCGATCAACGAAGGAATAGACCTTCTCCCAGGAAGACCCGATCAGACTCGGAATCCCGGTTTACAAGACATTTCGACAATGGTAAAACAAGACCAGCAAAGCCGCCCGATGTGCCGACAAATCCCGATAGGAGCTGCACATATCTCGTTCTCAGGTCACACCGGATGAGCAAGACAACGGGTTGGCATAGACTCTGGTTGCCCAGGGGGCGCCGGACATCGCTCGGTTTGGACTAACACTTAGACAAGCACTGGCCTGGGGGGGGCTAAAAATAAAGATGACCCTCGGGTTAATTACTCCCAAGGGAAATGTAGGTGATGGTGAGGAAAATGGTAAAACCAATGTTGGGCCTTGCTGGAGGAGTTTTATTCAAAGCGAACTGTCGAGGGGGTCCCATAAATCACCCGACCGCGTAAGGAACGCAAAATCCGGGAACATAACACCGGTATGACGGAAACTAGGGCGACAAGAGTGGAACAAAACACCAGGCATAAGGCTGAGCCTTCCACCCTTTACCAAATATATAGATGCATTAATAATATAAGAGATATTGTGATATCCCAACCAAAATCCTGTCCACCATGGAGAAATCTTCAATTTCACCTGCAACTAGCAACGCTATAAGAGGGGCTGAGCAAAAGCGGTAACATAGCCAAACAACGGTTTGCTAGGAAGGGTGTCAAAGGTTAGAGGTTCATGGCAATTTGGGAAGGCTTGAAGAACAAGTGATAGGTAACGCAGCAAAGCGATAGAACGAAGCAACTAGCATAGCAATGATAGTAGTGAGATCCAGGGTAGCGGTCATCTTGCCTGAAATCCCGCTAGGAAGAAGAACGAGTCCATGAAGAAGACGAACGGGAGTAGTCGAACAAATCCTCACAATCACAACATTACCGGAACTAAGAAGCAACACCGGAAAGAAACAAACAACATGGTAAATGCACAAGCATAATCATGGCATGACGCACAAACAAATATGATGCATGTCGGGTTTAATGAGGCATGGCATGGCAAAATACAACAAACAATACTACAAGTTAAGTGGAGCTCAATATGCAACGAGTTGCATATTGACAAAACACCACACGCAATTATTTAGTTCTCTCTCGGTTAGGTACACAACAATATTAAATGTTATTAGCATGGCAAGGGGTGAAACATAATGAAACTACCTATCTAGGCAAGTTTAAATGAGGCCGGAAACAACAAACAATAATTCCGAAAAATCCCCATGTGCATATTTTAGATTCAGTACTGTTCTGCCCTAAACACAATTTTAATGTTGTTAAACAGCAACATAAAGTGCACCATGTTAATCTAGGCATTTTTCCACCCCATTTACATATAAAGTTTATTTAAAACCGAGCTACGATTATTTAGTTATGAAATAAATCATTTTAACATGGCATTATGCAAAATAAACACAAACCATGTTAAACATCTTAAACATGGATGAAAGTGGCATATTATTAATCTACACAAAATTCTAAGCATTTTACATGTTTGAAACATTTTAATACGATGCACGGTTTGTGAGATATTAAATGCATGAATATCAGGGGGTTTTCTGTAAAACTGTTAATCCTCGGATAAATAGACAGATTCACAGTCAGGGAAAAAAATATATGCGGGCCGAAATCTGGCTGGGCCAGCAGTGTACAGGAGAGCGGCGCTGGAGGTGCTCGCCCTTGGGCCAGGGCCCAGGTTGATGGAGAGGCCGAGCGAGGCCGGCTTGGGCCTGGGAGGCGCGCTCGGCCGGAGGGGAGGGGCGGCCGGCCCACAGGGGGGTCGAAGCGGTCAACGGGCACAGGGGCGTCGAGCTCCTGCTCGTTAGGGCCGACGCAAGGCTGAAGGGCCGGGAACGGGCGGATCAGGGAGGCGCGGTGCCGGATCCGGCCGCGGGAGGAGGTTGGAGGGCTCTGGCGCCGGCGACTCACAGTAACGGCGAGCTCCATGGAGACCATGGCGGCGCTGCAGCAGAGGGAGAGGGGGGTTAGAGGAGGAAGGAGAGTAGAGGAAGGGAGAGCGGGGCGGGGCGGCTCTGACCTACTGGCTCCGGCGGGGCCGCCGGGTCGCCGGCGGGAGGCGCGAGGCGGCGGTCTCGATCCGGCTCGGGATCGAGCGGGAGGAGGGAGCCAGGGGCTCGCGGGGCGCTCGAGCGGCGAACGGGCTCGGGCAGGCTTCGGCGGAGCCCGTATGGGCCTGGCAGGGCCGCGGGGAAGTGGGGATACAGGGGAGGCGACGTGGCGGGGCTTGAGTGGCTCCAGGCAACGGGGACGGTGGCGCTGGCCCGTGCGGTGGCGCCAAGTGGCGAGAGGAGGCTGGGGGGGTGCGGAAATGGAGGTGGCGGCGGCACTGATTCCGAGGAGGAGGGGTGGCTGCGTCTGGGAGGTTTGGCTGCTGCCAAAAATGGAAGGGAAGCTTCCATTTATAGGTGGGGCTAGGGTTTGAGGGGTTAGGAGGGGGGTCTCGGTGCCCTCCGATCGCAATCGAACGGTTCCGGTCGGAGGGGGGAGTTAGACTGGGCCTAGGAGGGATTAGTGGGCTGTGTGAGAGAGAGGCTTGGGCTGATAGGAGAGAGAGGAGAAATGCAGCCCGGCACGATTTCGGAGATCGAAACGTCCGACGAATGAACCGGCGACGGTGCCGCTATATATTTAACGGTTGGGCTATCAAATGGACTCTGAATGCGATGAAACTTGACAAGCAGCCTATCTACACTATAATAAGACCGCACGACAAGTTGCAACCCATTCCGAGAACATTTTTATGCCGCTTATAAAATAATATTTCGGAGGTGCCGCGGGCGCGTGCGAGTGTGTCTGGCTCAGAACGGACAACGGAGAGAACCGGCGGAACACGAACGGATGCAAGTTTTATGAAAACGATGCTGATGCAATGCGCATGATGCGATGAGATGAAATTCATAACAAGAACAAAATGCAAAACAATAGACAAAACCCAACCACGGAGGAAATAACATATAGCATCTCCGAAAAAGGCAAGAGTTGGAGTTACGAATATGGAAAGTTGTATCCGGGGCGTTACATTAGTTTAGAAAGCTAAAAACTGTTTAATAACAAGAAAGAGCATAGGGGTCGACCAAGGAAGATCACAAGCAAAGAAGTTGATCAGTACTTACAGCTTGCTAAGGAGAATTTGAAACCAGGGAAGTACCCTGGTAATGCTAGTAGAAAGAGAAAGCGCACGGATAATAATCCCACATGGCACCCGAGGGCGAGCTTACATGATTTGCCATATTGGAAGGATATCTTGTTACCTCACAACCTAGATGTTATGCACATTGAGAAGAACATATGTGAGAGTATCAATGGTACACTCCTTGAACTTGATTGTAAGAACAATGATACCATCAACGCAAGATTGGTTTTACATGGATGATCATTGGCTGCACGAGGATCCGAATAAGGAGGGTTCTTACAAAAAGTATCCTACACCATGGACACTTAGTAAGGAGAAACAAAACGAAGCTCTCCAAGTTTCTGGCTAATTTCAAATTCCCAGATGGCATGCTGCAAACCTAGCTACATATGTGGATGTTGTGACTGGTAAATTACACGGTCTGAAGACACGTGATTACCACATATTCATGCAAATTATCTTACCATCTGGTCTTAGAGGCATTGCCTCCAAGGAGTTGTGTTCCAAGACATTAAGAATTGAAGTCATGAAGAAATTGATAGATGACATTCCTGACATTCTTCGCAAGCTTGAGAAGCTCTTCCCTCTTGCTTTCTTCGACGTAATGGCTGATACGTCTCCGTCGTATCTACTTTTCCAAACACTTTTGCCCTTGTTTTGGACTCTAACTTGTATGATTTGAATAGAACTAACCCGAACTGACGCTGTTTTTAGCAGAATTACCATGGTGTTGTTTTATGTGCAGAAAAAAAAGTTCTCCAAATGACCTGAAACTCCACGGAACATCTTAGAATAAATAATAAAAAATCCACGCAAAAGATGAAGACCAGGGGGCCCACACCCTGCTCACAAGGGTGGGGGGCGCGCCCCTCCCCCTAGGCGCGCCCCCTACCTCGTGGGCCCCCTGGTGGCCCTCCGACGCCAACTCCAACTCCATATATTGGCTTTCGGGGAGAAAAAGTCAGGGAGAAAGTTTCATCGCGTTTTACGATATGGAGCCGCCGCCAAGCCCTAATCTCTCTCGGGAGGGCTGATCTGGAGTCTGTTCGGGGCTCCGGAGAGGGGGATTCGTCGCCGTCGTCATCATCAACCATCCTCCATCACCAATTTCATGATGCTCACCGCCGTGCGTGAGTAATTGCATCATAGGCTTGCTGGACGGTGATGGGTTGGATGAGATTTATCATGTAATCGAGTTAGTTTTGTTAGGGTTTGATCCCTAGTATCCATTATGTTCTGAGATTGATGTTGCTATGACTTTGCTATGCTTAATGCTTGTCACTAGGGCCCGAGTGCCATGATTTCGGATCTGAACCTATTATGTTTTCATGAATATATGTGTGTTCTTGATCCTATCTTGCAAGTCTATAGTCACCTACTATGTGTTATGATCCGGCAACCCCGAAGTGACAATAATCGGGACCACTCCCGGTGATGACCATAGTTTGAGGAGTTCATGTATTCACTATGTGCTAGTGCTTTGTTCCGGTTCTCTATTAAAAGGAGGCCTTAATATCCCTTACTTTCCAATAGGACCCCACTGCCACGGGAGGGTAGGACAAAAGATGTCATGCAAGTTCTTTTCCATAAGCACGTATGACTATATACGGAATACATGCCTACATTACATTGATGAACTGGAGCTAGTTCTGTGTCACCCTGTGTTATGACTGTTACATGATGAACCACATCCGGCATAATTATCCATCGCTGATCCGGTGCCTACGAGTTCTCCATATACTGGTTTACGCTTATTTACTTTTCCGTTGCTACTATTACAATCACTACAAAAATACCAAAAACATTACTTTGCTGTCTTTACCTTTGTTACCGTTACCACCACTATCATATTACTTTGCTACTAAACACCTTGCTGCAGATATTAAGTTTCCAGGTGTGGTTGAATTGACAACTCAGCTGCTAATACTTGAGAATATTCTTTGGCTCCCCTTGTGTCGAATCAACAAATTTGGGTTGAATACTCTACCCTCGAAAACTGTTGCGATCCCCTATACTTGTGGGTTATCAAGACCTTTTTCTGGCACTGTTGCCAGGGAGCATAGCTCTATTGTTTGAGTCACTTGGGATTTATATCTGCTGGACACTATGAAGAATTTGAAAGATGATCGAACTACTATTTTGCCCTCAACTACGAGGGGAGGTAAGGAACTGCCATCTAGCTCTGCACTAGATTCTCCTTCTGTTATGAGTAAGTTTGCGACACCTAAACCTACTATTGCTATTGATTCTGATATGTCGCATGTTATTGATGATGCCACTTCTGCTATGCATGATACTTATGATGAAACTACTTCTATGCTTGATACTACTGTGCCACTCGGTGAATTTCTTGATGAGCAAATTGCTAGGTCTAGAGAAAGAGAAATTATTGAACCTGAACACGATGATGTTAGTGATGATGAGCCTATGCCTGCTATTCCCGAGGGTTATCTTTTTAGTGCTGAATTTTTTGAAGTTGTTGTTGCTTGCCAGGATAGTCTTGAACGTAAGAGGTTGCTAATTAAGTGGAGTAAAGAATCTTTTAGAGGTAGGATGAGACCCGACCCTGCTTTTGCTACTTCACCTATCTGTGTTCCTGATTATGATTATTATGATATTTCTATCAATCCAGATATAATTACTTTGGTTGAATCTGATCCTTTTTATGGCTATGAATCTAAAACTGTTGTGGCACATCTTTGTAAGTTAGATGATATAGCTGCCCTGTTTACTAATAACCTGAGATCGCGCCACTTTTATATACTCAAAATATTTCCGTTCTCATTAAAGGGTGATGCTAAAAAATGGTTTAATTCTCTTGATCCTGGTTGTGTGCAAAGTCCCCAGGATATGATTTATTACTTCTCTGCTAAATATTTCCCTGCTCATAAGAAACAAGCTGCTTTGAGGGAAATATACAATTTTGTGCAAATTGAAGAAGAGAGTCTCCCACAAGCTTGGGGGAGGCTTCTCAAGTTACTAAATGTTTTGCCTGATCATCCTCTTAAGAAACCTGAAATATTTGATATCTTTCATAATGGACTAACTGATGCTTCCAGAGATTACCTGGATAGTTGTGCTGGTACTGTTTTCAGGGAAAGAACACCGGATGACGCTGAAATTTTATTGAATAATATGTTGGCAAATGAAAATAATTGGGCACCTCCTGAGCCAACTCCTGAGCCAGCTCCTGAGCCAATTACTGAGCCTATTCCTAAACCAACTCCGAGGAAGAGAGGTGTTCTATTTCTCAGTCCCGAAGATATGCAAGAGGCAAAGAAATCTATGAAAGGAAAAGGTATTAAAGCTGAAGATGTTAAGAATTTACCTCCTATTGAAGAAATACATGGTCTTAATTTACCGCCTGTTGAAGAAGTATATGATCTCAATTACTTATTTACTAAAGAACCTCCCGATATCCCGACACAGGTAGTAAAGGTAAATTCTCTCTATAGATATGATAAAGCTGAAGTTCCTCCTACTAAAATTGCTAGTCAGTGCTTGGATGAGTTTGATGACTTTATGTTTAAGCAAGATGACTTTAATGCTTATTTTGGTAGACAATTAAAACAGAATACCTTTACGATTAAACGTTTGAGTGATTATATGGCTGATATTAGAGGTGAACTTAAACTTGTTAGCAAACATGCTTCTATGGTTACCACTCAAGTAGAACAAGTACTTAAAGCTCAGAAAGAAGTGCTTGATGAAATGAATAGTAAGAAAAATGATTATGCTGTTAGAGTGGCTACTAGAACTGGTAGAATGACTCAGGAACCTTTGTATCCTGAAGGCCACCCTAAGAGAATCGAGCAAGATTCTCAGAGAAATAATATTGATATGCCTAGTTCTTCTAAGAGGAAGAAAAAGAAAAATGATAGGACTGTGCAAACTTCTAGTGAACCTATTGCTGAACCACCTGATAATCCAAATGATATCTCTATGTCTGAGGCTGAAACACAATTAGGTGATGAACATGAACCTAGTGATAATGTTAATGATAATGTTCATGTTGATGCTCAACCTAGTAATGATAATGATGTAGAAGTTGAACCTGCTGTTGATCTTGATAACCCATAATCAAAGGATCAATGTTATGATAAAAGAGACTTTGTTGCTAGGAAACATGGTAAAGAAAGGGAACCATGGGTTCAGAAACCCATGCCTTTTCCTCCGAAACCATCCAAGAAAAAGGATGATGAGGATTTTGAGCGCTTTGCTGAAATGATTAGACCCATCTTTTTGCGTATGCGATTAACTGATGTGCTCAAAACAAATCCTTATGCTAAGTATATGAAGGATATTATTACTAATAAAATAAAGATACCTGAAGCTGAAATTTCCACCATGCTTGCTAATTACACTTTTAAGGGTGGAATACCAAAGAAACTTGGAGATCCCGGAGTGCCTACTATACCATGCTCCATTAAAAGAAGTTATGTTAAAACTGCTTTATGTGATCTTGGAGCCGGTGTTAGTGTTATGCCTATCTCTTTATATCGTAGACTTGACTTGAATAAGTTGACACCTACTGAAATATCTTTGCAAATGGCTGATAAATCAACTGCTATACATGTCGGTATTTGTGAGGATGTGCCTGTTGTGCTTGCAAACGTTACTATTTTAACGGACTTTGTTATTCTTGATATTCCCGAGGGTGATAGTATGTCTATTATTCTTGGAAGACCTTTCCTTAATACTGCAGGGGCTGTTATTGATTGCAACAAAGGCAATGTCACTTTTCATGTTAATGGTAATGAGCATACGATACACTTTCCGAGGAAACAACCTCAAGTTTATAGTATCAACTCTATTGGAAAAGTTCCATCGATTATATTTGGAGGCTTTGAATTTCCTCTCCCTACTGTCAAGAAAAAGTATGAAATTCTTATTGTTGGGGATTTTCATATCCCCGTTGAGGTAACTTAGTGTCATTCGAAATTTCTCCGGTTCCATGATTATTTGGAATGAGTTTGTTAACAAGACTTGATCAACCTTGTTAGTGGGTTCATTTTGATGATCACGAGATGGATGAAACTAGAAGCACAACCTTCTGTACCCTCTTTATATTTTCTTTTATTTAGTAGAAATAAAGTAAAATAGTATTTTTCTATCTGTTTCCTGACTTATCCGTGCAATATAAAAATATCCCGAAAATAAAAGTCCTCAGAATGCCATGCCAATTTAATATGATTTTTTCGGGAATATTTGAGAATTTACTGTGCAAAAATTACCACGGGGGGAGCTGCCACCTGGTCAAGAGGGTGGAGGGCGCGCCCTATCCCCCTGGGCGCGCCCCCTGCCTCGTGGGCCCATGGTGGCCCTCCTCCACTTATTCCTGCACCCATCTTCTTCCTCTGTCTAACACAAACACGAAAAACCAACTCAAGCACGAGTTCCAGCCCCCGTTGCTGTGATTTTCGATCTCCTTGCTCAAAGCACCTCTTGCAAAACTGATTGGGGAGATTGTTCCTTGGTATGTGACTCCTCCATTGGTCCAATTAGTTTTTGTTCTAGTGCTTTATTCATTGCAAATTTGTGCTGCATAGGTGACCATGTTCTTGAGCTTGCATGTCAAATTTATATGGTTCCAAGTAGTTCTAATGCTTGATATAGGCCCTAGGCACTTGTGGGAGTTGTTGCTATCAATTCTATCGAAGTTGGTTCACTTTTATTTGAAGTTACTAAAAATTTCAGATTGTTTCAGAAATAATGAAGAGACTTTTGAGGGGCTCGTCGAGCCGGAGCTCTAAGGAAAAACAAAAGGAAGAAGAGGAGAAGCCCAAATTTAATTTACCTCGCATCACGGAGGTTCGGCCATGTGAATGGCCCTCCGATGACTTCTTAAGGAGAGCCGGGATTTATGATGATTTCTATTTATTGATTGAGAACGCCGGCCTCACCAACTTCCTCCACGACCAACGTCATCAGTATCTCTTACTCACAAATACTTTTGTGCAAAACTTCTACTTTTTCCCTAAGAAATCACCTCCATCAGTAGAGTTTCATTTATATGACATTGATAAAAAGATGACACTGGAAGAATTCTGCGAGGTTTGCAGAATACCCTTTGAGGGCACCTTAGATGAACCCCACCATAATGAAGTAGAAGCTTTTATTAACACTATCACGGTGGGAGAAACCAGGAAGGTTTCTGATGCGAGGATCACTAGCATTCATTATCCTGTTTTACGCTACTTTGCCATATTTGCTAGTCGTTGCTTGATTGGACGCGGAAACTGTGGAAACCTTAGTATTCCTGATATTACTATTTTGCTCCATGGTTTATACCGTGATAACTCTGTTAGTATGGGTGGAATTGTTGCTAGACGGTTAAGTCTGAACCGTACTAAGGGCCCCATATTTGGAGGCATTTATGCTTCGCGCCTAGCTGAACATTTTGAAATACCTATTAGGCATGCGGAGAAAGAAGAAACAGCGCTGCCTCGTGCTTATCTAGATTACAAGAGTATGATAGCGCATGATTTTCTTGTTAAGAGTCGCGATGGAGAGCTCAAATATGAATTATACTTTGATAAACATCACCCTGAGACTATTACTTTGCCTGCTCCTACCTTCTTTGATTTTCAGGCGAGAGGAAGATATATTATTACCAGAGAGGAGGCAGATGAGTACAAAAGGGGAGTGGAGGCTGCTCGACTCCACGCTACAGCTCAGGCGGCGATAGCCGCTGCATCACACTACGACCCCAGCTTCACCTATGGGTATCCGCCAGGTCATCCCTGGCAATAGACCAACTTAGGCCAAAAGCCTAAGCTTGGGGGAGTACGTATTTCCCACCGACATTACATTCATGTTCACACACACTCATTGCTAGATGTCGGTGCTCATACTTTTTCACTGTAATATCCATGCTAGTTTAAATTTCTTTTTCCTGCTTTCTTCTTGTGTGTTTGTTAAACTTTAAGAAAAATCAAAAAAAAATAGTTAGTTTACTTTTCATGCTTGTAGTAGAATTAAAAAGAAAACCCAAAAATATTTCCCATTCTTGTTTTACTTGTTGGGAGCTTTCCCGTGTAAATAGTTTTTGTTTCTTTTCCTTTCTTTGGGGGTCGAGAAGACCATATTGAAAATGCTTAGTGGCTCTTATATGCATGATTGTTTATTTAACTTAGAGCCCATATTACTTGTCTTCTCTCTTGAGTTGAATGCTTGCAGATTCTAGCTTAGTCCAATGCACGTGCACTCTTATTATTATACACACCGTTCCGTCGTGCAAGTGAAAGGAAATAATGATGATATACGATGGACTTATTGGGAAGAGAAAATCTGGTATGAACTCGACCTCTTTTGTTTTTGTAAATATGATGATTCATCGTCCCTGATTCAACTATTATGAAGTAAACATATTTGCAATGACATTTAGAGATTATAGTTGTTTGTGCCATGCTTGATTAGCTATGAGTTATAATGGTTTACCTTGCGTGCCAACATGCTATTAGAATGCTTATGATGTGGTATGATGGGGTGGTATCCTCCTTTAAATGAATTGAGTGACTCGACTTGGGACATGTTCACGCATGTAGTTGAATCAAATCAACATAGCCTTCATGATATTTATGTTCTTGGTGGATTATATCCTACTCATGCTTATATTCGGTGTAAATTAATTTTAATGCATGTTTACGACTGTTGTCGCTCTCTCAGTTGGTCGCTTCCCAGTCTTTTGCTAGCCTTCACCTGTACTAAGCGGGAATACTGCTTGTGCATCCAAACTCCTTAAACCCCAAAGTTGTTCCATATGAGTCCACCATACCTACCTATATGTGGTATTTACCTACCGTTCCAAGTAAATTTGTATGTGCCAAACTCTAAACCTTCAAATAAACATTCTGTTTTGCATGCTCGAATAGCTCATGTGTCAACTAGAGCTGCCCTTATCTTCCGTGTTAGGCGGGTTATTCTCAAGAGGAGTGGACTCCGCTCCTCATTCATGAGAAAATGGCTGGTATTCGGGATGCCCAGTCCCATGCTTCATGCAAACTAAATCAAAATAACTGCAAACAAAACTCCCCTTGGGACCCGTTGAATGTTGGAGTCACTCGTTGTTTCGAGCAAGCCATGGATTGATGCTTGTGGAGGAGGGGGAGTATAAACTTTACCATTCTGTTTGGGAACCACCTATAATCTGTTTAGCATGGAAGATATCGTCGTCTTTTAGTTTTTATGTTGACAATGAAAGTATGCCGCTCAAAATATAATTTATCTCTATTTCAAAATCGAGCTCTGGCACCTCTACAAATCCCTGCTTCCCTCTGCGAAGGGCCTATCTATTTACTTTTATGTTGAGTCATCACCCTTCTTATTAAAAAGCACCCGCTGGAGAGCACACTGTCGTTTGCATTCATTAGGATTGGTTTATATTGGGTATGACTTGACTGGATCTCTTTTACCATGAATTACAATGTTTAGTCAGTCCTTGATCTTTAAAGGTGCTCTGCATTTATGTTTTGCGGTCTCAAAAAGGGCTAGCGAGATACCATTTTGTTATATCATATTATGATTGTTTTGAGAAAGTGTTGTCATCCGAGTTTTATTATTATGGCTCGCTAGCTGATTATGCTATTGATATTAGTAATTGTGGGACCTACGTGTTATTGTGAGTATGGTTAGTTCATCATAATTGCTGAAACTTGAATGCTGGCTTTTCATGTTTACAACAACAAGAGCAAACAGAGTTTGTAAAAGTTTTTCTTTTTCTCTTTCAGTTTGTCAACTGAATTTCTTGAGGACAAGGAAGGGTTTAAGCTTGAGGGAGTTGATACGTCTCCGTCGTATCTACTTTTCCAAACACTTTTGCCCTTGTTTTGGACTCTAACTTGTATGGTTTGAATAGAACTAACCCGGACTGACGCTATTTTTAGCAGAATTGCCATGGTGTTGTTTTATGTGCAGAAAACAAAAGTTCTCGGAATGACCTGAAACTCCACGGAACATCTTAGAATAAATAATAAAAAATCCACGTAAAATATGAAGACTAGGGGGCCCACACCCTGCTCACGAGGGTGGGGGGCGTGCCCCTCCCCCCTGGGGGCGCCCCCTACCTCGTGGGCCCCCTGGTGGCCCTCCGACGCCAACTCCAACTCCATATATTGGCTTTCGGGGAGAAAAAAATCAGGGAGAAAGTTTCATCGCGTTTTACGATACGGAGCCGCTGCCAAGCCCTAATCTCTCTTGGGAGGGCTGATCTGGAGTCCGTTCGGGGCTCCGGAGAGGGGGATTCGTCGCTGTCATCATCATCATCCATCCTCCATCACCAATTTCATGATGCTCACCATCGTGCGTGAGTAATTGCATCGTAGGCTTGCTGGACGGTGATGGGTTGGATGAGATTTATCATGTAATCGAGTTAGTTTTGTTAGGGTTTGATCCCTAGTATCCACTATGTTCTGAGATTGATGTTGCTATGACTTTGTATGCTTAATGCTTGTCACTAGGGCCCGAGTGCCATGATTTCAGATCTGAACCTATTATGTTTTCATGAATATATGTGTGTTCTTGATCCTATCTTGCAAGTCTATAGTCACCTACTATGTGTTATGATCCGGCAACCCCGAAGTGATAATAATCAGGACCACTCCCGGTGATGACCATAGTTTGAGGAGTTCATGTATTCACTATGTGCTAATGCTTTGTTCCGGTTCTCTATTAAAAGGAGGCCTTAATATCCCTTAGTTTCCAATAGGACCCCGCTGCCACGAGAGGGTAGGACAAAAGATGTCATGCAAGTTCTTTTCCATAAGCACGTATGACTAAATACGGAATACATGCCTACATTACATTGATGAACTGGAGCTAGTTCTGTGTCACCCTATGTTATGACTGTTACATGATGAACCACATCCGGCATAATTATCCATCGCTGATCCGGTGCCTACGAGTTTTCCATATACTGGTTTACGCTTATTTACTTTTCCGTTGCTACTATTACAATCACTACAAAAATACCAAAAACATTACTTTGCTATCTTTACCTTTGTTACCGTTACCACCGCTATCATATTACTTTGCTACTAAACACCTTGCTGCAGATATTAAGTTTCCAGGTGTGGTTAAATTGACAACTCAGCTGCTAATAGTTGAGAATTCTTTGGCTCCCCTTGTGTCGAATCAACAAATTTGGGTTGAATACTCTACCCTCGAAAACTGTTGCAATCCCCTATACTTGTGGGTTATCAATGGCGCACCTAGTTGTACACCTTCAGGATGAGGTACTACTAAGGGGACCCATCCAAGATGGTTGGATGTTTCCAGTTGAGAGAAGGCTTGGGTATATCAAGTTAACTACGCATAATAAAGCAAGGCCCTGAAGGTTCAATTGCGTAGTCCTATATCAGCGATGAGTGCTTGATCTTTTGCTCCAGATATTTGAAAGAAGACATTGAGGCCAGTTTTAACAAGCCAAATAGGAACATGAGTAAGAATAATAAGAAGAAGAAATGGCAGAAATCTACGAGAGGAAGCCTAGACATACTTTCAGATGGTGGTCCTGTTGGCATTGGGGCCACAAACAAGAAAACATGCTCCTTAGGATTGGGGAAAAACGCATAGACATATACTTGACCAGTGTCCAGAAGTAGAGAAGTACATGGACTAAGTTTCAATCACCTAACTAAGTCGTACTACAATGTTGCGAGTGAGTATATCTTAACTAAGTTCGTGAATAGCTTACTTCTTTTCCACGGGGTTCACAAGGAAGAATTATAGAAAAGGGGTGTGCGAACCTTGGAGCAGAAGCATAAGGCAGAGTTCTTTGACTGGTTTGCAGATCATGTAAGGAAGTTAAAAAATACTCCGGAAGATACAAAACTCCTATCAAAAGGGCCAAACATGCTTGTACGTCCGTGGGATGCATGCACTGTGAATGGTGTTAGGTTCCGTACCATGGATTCTGAAAAGGACCAAAGGACTCAAAATTTGGGTGTCATGATGAAGGTAAGTGTTGAAAAATCAGAAGATGAGAGGGAACTATATGGGGTGCTGAAGCAAGTTCCTGAGGTCAATTATGGAGAAAAATCATTATTTATGTTTAGATGTGATTGGTTTGACCTTGATGACCTGAAAAAGAAAAGATTGAAGATGAACTCAGATGAGTTAGAAGCGTGAATACTTCCGCATTCTGGTACCAGGATACTCCATTTATGATGGAGTCCCAAGCTACCACATGTATTTACTTGCAGGACACAAAGTTCGGTCACCCATGGAAGGTGGTTGTGCCTATTGGGTCCAGAGGCACATATGATGTTCTAGAAATCTTTGATGGTGAGCAGGACGCGACTGTACAAGCCTACCAAGAAGACGGCCATTCTTCACCACATCTTTTTGCTCCGGATGTTGAGGATGTCGTGGAGGATCATGATGCTGCCGGAGATGTTGAGGATGAAGAAGAGGAAGATGATGTTGTACCAAATGTTCACCACGATAGGGATGAAGCATTAGGAGTTTCAGTTCCTGCTAGTGTTGTGGAAGAAATTCAACGTAAATTTGAGCAGGGCATGGAAGACTTTGACATGAGCGAGGATGAACTAGTCGACGAGGAGGAAATAGGTCCAGATGAGATGGACAATGATCTCGATTAAAAAGTTGTGTTACTGGCATGTTGCTTGGTTGTTTACAATGCTGATGTAATGTCGTATTAGGTAGACTCATGTTGAATATCATAGACATTTCTTGAATTTGCTATCATATATTTATGGAAGTGCTTGAAACTAGTTTCGAAATGTATCCATTTTGTTTCCAAAAGGGTTTGTAGAAAGTTATGAAAGTAAATAGATCATTTTATATAATTCACCTGACAAAGAACTGCAAGAGAGCACACATAAGTACATATCCACTTATGATAGAAAGTGCAGCTAAATGCCTTCTATCCCTGCTCTTAATGGCGTGCTTCTGGTAGAGGTTTGTCACCTTTCTCTCTTCTTTCATGCAAACTATCTGCTTGTCTTTTCTGTAGCACCAAATTTTCTCCAGCGAGCTTGTGGATTACAATCCTTGCTCTCCCCTTCGTTTTTCGTCCATCCACTTCAAATGTCCACACATGTCATATGCCTGTAGTATAGGAAAAAAGTGGAGTTAAATTGTGGATGTAACCGATGAACGCATAACATAGAAAGAGTATGGCTCTGCACAAAGCATAAAGCCAGGGCTGCAGAAGAAAGTTCCTGCCAAGAGAACTCCAATGCCAAATGCCAGGAAGTCCACTCAAGTGCCACCTCAGACTCAACCCAAAGTGGCACCTGCAAGGAAAGAAGCACCATCAAAACCTCAGAAAGTCCCCACTGGTGCAACCATGAAGTTCACAATTGAATCAGAGGATGATGGTGACCAGGACAAGAAAAAGAAGAGAGCTAGAACCACAACTGCCAAGGTCCTTGGAAAGCCCTCAATGAGAAGGGATTCTGATGAAGAGGAAGAGGATTCTGATGTGTGGAGGCTATATATACCCCTCCACCTCCTCTTCATTCGTGGAGAGAGCCATCAGAACGAACCTACACTTCCAACCTACCATTTCTGAGAGAGAACCACCTACTCATGTGTTGAGGCCAAGATATTCCATTCCTACCATATGAATCTTGATCTCTAGCCTTCCCCATGTTGCTTTCCACTCAAATCTTCTTTCCACCAGATCCAAACCCATTGAGAGAGAGTTGAGTGTTGGGGAGACTATCATTTGAAGCACAAGAGCAAGGAGTTCATCATCAACGCACCATTTGTTACTTCTTGGAGAGTGGTGTCTCCTAGATTGGCTAGGTGTCACTTGGGAGCCTCCGACAAGATTGTGGAGTTGAACCAAGGAGTTTGTAAGGGCAAGGAGATCGCCTACTTCGTGAAGATCTACCGCTAGTGAGGCAAGTCCTTCGTGGGCGACGGCCATGGTGGGATAGACAAGGTTGCTTCTTCATGGACCCTTCTTGGGTGGAGCCCTCCGTGGACTCGCGCAGCCGTTACCCTTCGTGGGTTGAAGTATCCATCAACGTGGATGTACGATAGCACCACCTATCGGAACCACGCCAAAAACATCCGTGTCTCCAATTGTGTTTGAATCCTCCAAACCCTTCCCTTTACTTTCTTGCAAATTGCATGCTTTAATTTCCGCTGCCTATATACTCTTTGCATGCTTGCTTGAATTGTGTGATGATTGCTTGACTTGTCCTAAAGTAGCTAAAATCTGCCAAACTCTAAAATTGGGAAAAGGTTAAGTTTTTATTGGTCAAGTAGTCTAATCACCCCCCTCTAGACATACTTCAAGGTCGTACAAGTGGTATCAGAGCTTTGGTCTCCATTTGCTTTGATTTCCATAGCTTTTGATGGTCATAGCCTTGGTTTCACAACCTAGGAGAGTATGGCGTCTAGCGAGGGAAATTATCACCGTAGAGGTCCTTACTTTGATGGTACTAATTTTGCTAGTTGGAAGCATAAGATGAAAATGCATATTCTTGGACATAACCCCGCCGTTTGGGCAATTATTTGTATTGGCTTGCAAGGTGAATTCTTCGATGGGAGAGAACCAAACCGTGAAGCTAATGCGGAAGAATTGAAGATGCTGCAATACAACGCTCAAGCTTGTGATATCATCTTCAACGGATTGTGCCCCGAAGAATTCAACAAAATCAGCCGTCTTGATAATGCAAAGGAAATTTGGGATACTTTGATATGCATGAAGGTACCGAGTCCGTCAAGGAATCCAAGTTGGATGTGCTCCAAAGTCAGCTTGACAAGTTCAAAATGAAGGATGGTGAAGGTGTCGCTGAAATGTACTCTAGGCTTGCTCTTATCACAAATGAGATTGCCGGCTTAGGGAGTGAAGAGATGACCGACAAATTCATCATCAAGAAGATCTTAAGAGCATAGGATGGAAAGTATGATACCGTGTGCACATTGATTCAACTGATGCCAAACTACAAAGATCTCAAGCCAACGGAAGTCATTGGAAGGATTGTTGCTCATGAGATGTCACTCAAGGATAAGGAGGAACTTCACAACAAGTCAAGTGGTGCTTACAAAGCCTCAAGTGAAGCCCCAACATCATCAAGTGATAAACCAACCTTCAATGAAGAATTGAGCTTAATGGTGAAGAACTTCAACAAATTCTACAAGAGTAGAAGCAAAGAAAGAAGCTCCAAATCAAGGTCTTACAATGACAAGAGATCTTCCAGCCGTGAGCGAAATTGCTACAATTGTGGGAGACCCGGCACTACTCCAATGAGTGTACGGCACCCTACAAAAGAAGAGAAGATTCTCCAAGAAGAAGGAGCAAAAGAGAAGAATCACCACCAAGAGAGAGGAGGAGTAGAGATGATCGTTATGAATGAAGACCCTCACGGAGAAGCAAGGATTCAGAAAGGAAGGACAAGTCATCAAGGAGCTACACAAAACGAAGACATCAAGCTCATGTTGGTGAATGGGTATCCGGCTCCGACTCCGACAATCATTCCGAGAGAAGCTATCACTCCGACTCCGAATATACTCAAGATGAAGGTGTTTCTGGTCTAGCACTTGTGTCAACCAACTCCTACGACATATTTGATTCACCAAATGAAGGTGTTGGAAGATGCTTCATGGCCAAAGGTCCAAAGGTAACACATCCCGAGTATGTTGATTTCAATAGTGATGAAGATGACTTGCTTGTGGATGATGATTTACTTGTTGACAACTCTAGTGATGAATACTATGATGAAACGTCAATCAATCATGCTAATCATGCTAAAATGAATGACAATGATAAGGAGAATATTGAGCTTCTAACTAAAGAATTAAACTCTCTTAAGTTAGCTCATGAAACTATCTACGAAGATCATTGAGGACTTTTAAGGGCTCATGAGAACTTACGCTTTGAAAAGCTCAATCTTGAGCAAGAGCATGAGTTCTTAAAAGCAATCAATGATGATCTTCGCAAGAAAAGTTCTTCTTACATTGCCAAGCATTTACTCTTATCTACTTACATGCCTCAAGTCAAGTCTAGTAACAAGTACAAGAAAGATACTTCCTCTAGTAGTAACAATAATAATGTCAAATCCAATATTGTTGCTTCTAGTAGTTCTCTTGATTCCACTAATGATTCTCTTAGCCAAGTTACACTTGAGCAAGAAAATAGCTTATTGAAGGGAATTATAGAGAAAGGTGTTTGCAAGAGCCTTGCCGGGAGTAAGCAATTCGAGGAAATTGTACGCAAGCAAGGAAGGCACCGGAAGAATCAAGGTGTTGGTTTTGAACGAAAGTTCAATGCCAATGGAGTTGAGTGGGAAGAAGATCAATACCCCAAGACGAAGTTCGTTCCTCAACAAGAGAAGTATGATCCTACTTCCTTCGAGGGAACACAAGCTCAAGATGATCTTCCACCACAATACCACAAGAACAAAGGCAAGGACAAGCTTCAAGAAGAGATTGATGCATTTGAAGAAGCACCTAAAGCCTCGTTCAAGTGGGTCCCCAAGACTACGTCAAGTTCTACTTCATCTAGTACAACTACAACTCCAAGGATTCCCATCAAGATGATGTGGATCCCGAAGAAGAAGAACTAGAGAGTTCTTGAGGGTGACTCCGCCAACATTTTTCACTCATATCTTTTTGGCAAGAACAAGTGCAATCAACTTCCACATCTTGCACTAGTTCAAGGAGTCACAAACCCTCATGTTGGTAAGACAAGGGACAAGGTAACCTAATGATTTCATGGACATCATCTTGTGTGTGCATCACTCTATGTCTATGGATATTCTTGTTTGTTCCTTGTGGGACTAACCCATGTAGGTAAGTTGAAAGTGCAACTCACTCCAAAGGATTGCTCCAAATGATCTACATCAACATTGAGCATCTACATATTCAACACCTACATGAAGTCATCATCGACAAAACCCAAGTTTAGTTCATCCCTCTAAGGGGGGATCTCACATCTAGGGGGAGCTTAACTCTAAGAATTGAGTCAAAGCAACTCTAATGGTGTGAACACATTAATGCATTATGTAAAAGTGGTAACCCCACTTGAGCTTAAACGATGAGTATGACCTATGATCAAATGTTCTCATTTGACTCCTAAGTCAATATATTCATATATAGATGACCTAGTCATCGCCAAATTGCTTGATAGATGCTAGAATTGGTTGTGCATGCTTTGCCACATATTTCATTTGCTATCTTACTGTGTGAGCATGTTGGTGCATATTTTTCTCATTCAAGGACATCCACTTGTTGTTTTGATTGTTTGGTTTCTTTTCTTTTTGCCAAGTGGATGGACAAGAATGCCTAAGAACCTTCTTTAGCTATCTATGCTTTTCTCATCTCAAACTCTATTCATGCTACATCACAAAATTTGATCAAGTCAGATTCGAACCACTCTGTGTGAGGAGCACTCGGAGTCCCCGATTCGTCATAGACTTAAACTTCCAAAACCTCTTTGTGATTCTCGGTCTGACCGATTCTTCCATTTCGGTCCTACCGAGATCACCAAGTTGATCTGAGTTTTCAATCTCGGTGCAACCGATTTGAACTTTTCGGTCTCACCGATTTGCTATAACTGAACACAGTTATGCATCTCGATGCCACCGAGTTGTTCCACTCGGTCACACCGACAGGGTCGGGCTATATATAGCCACGGGCAAAAGTTTGGAAATTTCTTCGAAACCCTTTGCCCGCGCAATAGCTTGATCTACCATCGTGGTCTCCGGATCGTCTCCTCGCCGCTAGTAGCCTCCTGTCTCTGGTCTTCTTCGCCG
The DNA here is from genome assembly GCF_018294505.1 of Triticum aestivum. Classification (NCBI taxonomy): domain Eukaryota; kingdom Viridiplantae; phylum Streptophyta; class Magnoliopsida; order Poales; family Poaceae; genus Triticum; species Triticum aestivum. The sequence goes on along the minus strand of NC_057795.1, from coordinate 276,000,698 downwards.
TCAACGGAAATCGTCCCCGCCGTTGCCGCCGTAGCAAGTCCACCGCAAAGTTAGGGTATGGACTTGATCTTTGTGCTATTCACTTCTGATTCCTAGCACATTGTTTTCATATTGATTCTTGCCACAATTGAGATACTTCTATCCAACCAAAATAGTCCGTAGTTTAGATGCAATTCAAATTTTTAGGGTTAGGTTTCCACCGAAACCATCTCGGACCCACCGAGTTGAAAAACTTGGTCTCACCGATTTGGCGTATGCCATTGCACTAGTGACTCTCGGTCTGACCGAGAATTACTAATCGGTGCGACCGATTTGAAGATTCTGTGAAACCCTAGCAGTCTCGGTGCCACCGAACTGAAACTCGGTCCAACTGAGATCATCAGTTTAGGTTCCAAAACTGCTTCGGTATCATCGAGTTTGAAAATCGGTTGATCCGAAATGCTTCTTGTGGAAAACTAAAACTGAACTTTTGGATCATTCTTTTGCAAAAATCTCTGCATTTTGTGATGCTCATCTATTCTATCTCATCTATAACTCTTCACAGGGTCAGCAGTTAGCTTTTGCAGTATGTCTGATCAGAGTGACAGCCATAACAGGTCTGAAGAACAGATGGACTTGAGTGAGGGCACTAGTCCCTCAACTTCAGATGATGGGAGCAGAATTACTCCTAGCAACTTGCCTAAGGCTGCAACTAGGCAAAGGAGGAAGAGAACCTCAGACTCAAAAGATGAGGATTACAAAGCTGAGGAGGATGAGGCCACTTCCAAAAAGGTGGTGCTCAAGAAAGAGTATGGCTCTGCACAAAGCATAAAGCCAGGGCTGTAGAAGAAAGTTCCTGCCAGGAGAACTCCAATGCCAAAGGCCAGGAAGTCCACTCAAGTGCCACCTCAGACTCAACCCAAAGTGGCACCTGCAAGGAAAGAAGCACCATCAAAACCTCAGAAAGTCCCCACTGGTGCAACCATGAAGTTCACAATTGAATCAGAGGATGATGGTGACCAGGACAAGAAAAAGAAGAGAGCTAGAACCACAACTGCCAAGGTCCTTGGAACGCCCTCAATGAGAAGGGATTCTGATGAAGAGGAAGAGGATTCTGATGTGTGGAGGCTATATATACCCCTCCACCTCCTCTTCATTCGTGGAGAGAGCCATCAGAACGAACCTACACTTCCAACTTACCATTTCTGAGAGAGAACCACCTAGTCATGTGTTGAGGCCAAGATATTCCATTCCTACCATATTGCGTTTGAATCCTCCAAACCCTTCCCTTTACTTTCTTACAAATTGCATGCTTTAATTTCCGCTGCCTATATACTCTTTGCATGCTTGCTTGAATTGTGTGATGATTGCTTGAGTTGTCCTAAAGTAGCTAAAATCTGCCAAACTCTAAAATTGGGAAAAGGTTAAGTTTTTATTGGTCAAGTAGTCTAATCACCCCCCCTCTAGACATACTTCAAGGTCCTACAATGGGACTCTCCTTTGCATGGAAGACAAGCTTGGCAATCCGGATATTAGATTTCCTTCTTTGTAACCGACTCTATGTAAACCCTAGCCCCCTCCGATGTCTATATAAACCGGAGGGTTTGGTCCGTATAGGGACAATCAAGACAATCATAATCATCATAGGCTAGCTCCTAGGGTTTAGCCTCTATGATCTCGTGGTAGATCAACTCTTGTAATACTCATATCATCAAGATCAATTAAGCAGGAAGTAGGGTTTTACCTCCATCGAGAGGGCCCGAACCTGGGTAAAACATTTTGTCCCTTGCCTCCTGTTACCATTAGCCTTAGACGCACAGATCGGGACCCCCTACCCGAGATCCGCTGGTTTTGACACCGACATTGGTGCTTTCATTGAGAGTTCCTCTATGTCGTTGCTGCAAGGCTCGATGGCTCCTTCAATCATCAACAACGCGGTCCAGGGTGAGACCTTTCTCCCCGGACAGATTTTCGTGTTCGGCGGCTTCGCACTGCGGGCCAATTCGCTCGGCCATCTGGAGCAAATCGACAACTACGCCCCTGGCCATTAGGTCAGGTTCGGGAACTTGAACTACACGGCCGTTATCCGCGGAGACTTGATCTTCAATGAATCCGGGCCTGCGCCAGGAGCGCCGAACAGTCACGACGAGCATGGCTTAGACCTGCTGTCGGACAACACTCGGGATATCGCACCTGCAGGAGCCCTGGACCTAAATCCAGGGCAGATTGCGTCATCCGAGGACGGGTGGATGGACCCCGCCCCGGAGGCCGCACACTCATCAGCGGTGGAGCCGAACACAGACTTCACCCCCAAGGAAGCCTATGAGACCGGACCCCCGGACTTGTGTCCGGCTGTAGGTTCTAGTCCACGCACCCCCGAGCCCACCGAATCTGGTTGGGCTCCGGTAATGGAGTTTACCGCTACGGATATCTTCCAGCACTCGCCCTTTGGCGACATGCTAAACTCGTTAAAGTATCACTCTTTGTCAGGAGACTCTTGGCCGAACTATGTCCGACTCGAGTGGGAAGCAGGCGACGAGGGAATTCGTTGCCCACCCACCACCCACTTCATAGCCACGGTCGATGATTTGATCGATGTGCTTGATTTCGACTCTAAAGACATCGACGGTGTGGACGACGATGTAGGAGAAGATTAGGAACCACCGCCCACGGGGCGATGGACAGCCACCTCCTCATATGATATATATATGGTGGACACTCGAAAGAAACCAATGGCGATGAGGCAATGGAGGATAACCCCTCAAGGAAGAAAGCAAAGCATGGGCGTCATCAGCGCCGCTCCAAGCCCCTCCACTGCAATACCGGCACATGAGACGAAAACAATTCGGATGGTGCCGAAGACGAATACAACCGCGATCAACCTGCCTTCGAGCAGGCCGAACAGGAGGACGGGCAGGTCAGCCCATACGAACAGGCGACGGACGAATACCCGGAGGAGGACAACTACATGCCCCCCTGCAAAGACAATACTAGCCTCGGCGACGATGAGTTCGGCGTGCCTGAGGACCCCGTAGAGCGGAAGCGCTTCAAGCGCCAGCTTATGGCCACTATGAGGAGCCTGAAAAAGAAGCAGCAGCAGCTCCAAGCTGATCAAGACCTACTCATAGACAGATGGACTGAAGTACTGGCAGCTGACGAATATGGACTCGAGTGCCACACGGCTGACCGGCCACCTCGTTGCCAGGATAAAACGGCATATCAGCCCGAATACTAGCCCGCACCTCTACGCCAATACACTATGGCGCGGGGCAATAGGCAGGACCTGCAAGATATACTGGAAAACAAGGCAGGATAGCCAAGATCGATCTACGGATCGCAGGGGCGCGCCCCAACAGGTGACGATGATCGTCACGCCGGATACCCTATCAACAAGTCCGGCCGGGCCGAACACAGCCAACCAAACTCATTCGAACTGCGTAGCCCAATAGCCCGGCATATAGGTGCCGCACACCCCCTCTGCTTCACTGACGAAGTGATGTATCATGAATTCCCAGAAGGGTTTAAACCCGTAAACATTGAATCATACGATGGCACAACAGACCCCGCAGTATGGATCGAAGATTTCCTTCTCCACATTCACATGGCCCGCGGTGACGATCTACACTCCATCAAGTATCTTCCCATTAAGCTCAAAGGACCGGACCGGCACTGGCTAAATAGCCTACCGGCAAACTTCATCGGCAGTTGGGAAAACCTGGAGGACACGTTCCTCGACAACTTCCAGGGCATGTACGTGTGACCACCGGACGCTGATGACTTGAGTCACATTACCCAACAGCCCGAAGAGTCAGCCAGGAAATTTTTGACTCAGTTCCTAAACAAAAAGAACCAAATTGTCGACTGTCCGGACACTGAAGCTCTGGCAGCCTTTAAGCATAATATCTGCGATGAGTGGCTCGCCCGACACCTCATCCAGGAAAAACCAAAGTCCATGGCGGCCCTCACGACACTCATGACCCACTTTTGCGCGGGCGAGGACAGCTGGTTGGCTCGCAGTAGCACCATGCCAATAAATTTCGGCACCTCAGATATCTGCGACAATACTGGCAGGCCACGGCGCAACCGACATAAGCGACGGAACAACGGCGACAACATTGAAGACACGACAGTCAACGCCGGATTCAGTGGCTCAAAATCCGATCAGCGGAAAAAGTCGTTCAAAAGAAACAATCAGGGACCATCCAGCCTGGACCGCATACTTGATCGCTCGTGCCAAATTCATGGCACCCCGGATAAGCCAGCAAACTACACTAACAGAGACTGCTGGGTGTTCAAACAGGCCGGTAAAATAAACGCCAAGAACAAGGACAAGGGGCTGTACAGCGATGATGACGAGGAGCCCCGGCGTCCGAACATGGGGGGACAGAAGAAATTTCCTCCCCAGGTGAAAACGGTCAATATGATCTATGCCACCCACATCCCCAAATGGGAACGGAAGCGAGCACTACGGGACATCTATGCGATGGAGCCAGTCGCCCCAAAATTCAACCCATGGTCAGCCTGTCCGATCACCTTTGATCGTAGGGATCACCCTACCAGCATCCGTCACGGCGGTTCAGCTGCATTGGTCCTAGACCCAATCATCGATATATTCCACCTTACGCGAGTCCTTATGGATGGTGGCAGCAGCCTGAACCTGCTTTATCAGGACACAGTGCGCAAAATGGGCATCGACCCTTCGAGGATCAAGCCCACCAAAACCACCTTCAAAGGTGTAATTCCAGGAGTAGAGGCCCGTTGCACGGGCTCCATAACACTGGAAGTGGTCTTCGGATCTCCGGATAACTTCCGAAGTGAGGAGTTAATTTTCAATATCGCCCCGTAGTTATCATGCACTGCTTGGACGAACCGCATTCGCTCGATTCAATGCGGTACCACACTATGCATACCTCAACCTCAAGATGCCAGGACCTCGCGGGGTCATAACAGTCAACGGAAACATGGACCGCTCTCTCCGTACAGAAGAGCATATTGCAGCCCTCGCGGCAGAAGTACAAACCAGCCTTCTCCGACAAACCACCAATCCGGCGACAACAACGCCGAACACCGTCAAGCGAGTCCGGAGTACCCCGCAACAGGATCGCCAGGCACGCCAAGAGCGCGACTAGCAGTCCGGCCTCCGCTCCAGCCCCATTAAGGCAGCATTTGTGCCGCACGTACACAATTACGCACTCAAAATACCATGGGCATAGGCGGAGGCGCAATAGTGACGCAGTCAACAGTGCGGTTCAGCCGCAACATACTTTAATAACCCCCTTTTTTATCTTTCAGGACCCAGCTTTAGGGCAGCCTCTTCAGAAGAGCCGGATTACCGGACTTTCACAGTAGAGAAAACCAAGGAGGCAAAAGGCTTTGCGCACAAAGGGAATACCCAGGTGGAATCTGTTCATGATCGTTATACCTGTTTTATATACCTACATGCGGACCGCCCTTGGATAGGAGATGTCAAATAGTCCTATTTTCTTTTGCTTAACGCATTCATTGTAAACATACGCTTAGACGTATTATTCATCAATGGGAGATAATATATAGCGTCAGCTTATTATTCCGATCTGCACATTTTTCATATAAATGCTTCTTTAATATTGCATCTGTACACCTTGGTACGTTCAGTTTGCTAGGGGCTTCTTATGGCGCCCCATAATATGGCAAGATAAGTCCGAACACTTTTGACAGTGCGGCACCCCGAACTTATAGCATTATATGCATCAGCTCCGAATCATGTCTTGGGTCAATAGTTGGGTTTTCCCGGCTCCCTTGTTTTGGTACCTTACGTTCCATTATATCGGCTAAGGTAGCGCAGGGAGAACTACTGCGATTGTGTCCCAGTTCTTCCGGAAGAGCACCTCAGTAGAGAAAGCCAAAAACTGACCGGCATGATGCGGCGAGAGCTGGTCGCTGTTCGAGAGGTCTTAAAATCCTTAACGATTTTTTCCGCTTTAGGCGAGGAGTTGGCCTTGTCCGATTTAGGCGTATATAGCGCCCCAATTCGGCTTTCCGAATTCTAGGGGCTTCGCCGAAATTTAAAATTGTAGACTTCTATGGCTAAGTGAAAGTTATAAAGCCGCACAGTCCGATTGCCTTGTTCGCTGTGCCAAACACCTCCTTTAGGGACCAAAAATTTGGATAAAGAGTGTCTGGGTTTTTTACACGAACACCCCAGTACTAGTTATGTGGGGGCGGAAGCCGACGACTGGCCTACTTTCAGAATTTTATAAACAGCCGCACAGAAGGTAATATTTTAAATCAAAAATATATATATATATAGCGCAAATAACTTGGGAGAGGCGTTTTGGTGGCCGCGCACCATGCAGGCCGAAATCTGGGCCGTGTGTAATAGCGATGGGATGTGTGCTGTTTAATTTCCATTTTCTTATACACACACCATTAATTTGCAATACATCGGTGCCATGGCCTCCAGTCCTGTGTTTATACATGGGCCGATCGTTCGCTGGCTTTTGTGTGCACGTTATGTACCCACTGGGCTGGTTGGACACTACACATGTAGGCGCGGGTTGGTGGGTAATTAATATAATCTTTCAATGGGTCCGTCTATCGCTGCAGATAGCCTTGCAATTACTTCTACACAGAACAGGTTTCTCTGCCTTGCCAGACCATTCACCCCCTTGCGGCGACAGCTGGGCATGTGACGGATCGCCATGGGATAGGCTTGAATTCTTCGAGGAAGCTGAATCGGGGTAAACTCCTGTCTGATCTTTCCCTTTATGGTCTTGTTCTAGTGCTATGAAGAAGCCATGCCTATAGCGCTTGTTGCCTGTGCTAGCTAGTGTTGTCTGGTTCCACTTCCCGAGGCGTTGAATATGAGGATATGATTTTCCTGTGATTCATTGCAGCTTGATTCCTATGGTCGATGTCAGGGATCTTTTGGGGGGAGATGTGGCTGTTGTGCAATCCGTCGTTGCTTCAATCCATAAAGCAGCCCACAACTGTGCTAAAAACTACAGGATTAGGATTGGCAAAGTGTCAGATGAGAGTGAAAGCAATCCAAGTCAAGTTCCTGCGCTCGAGGCTTCGATGCGTGCTTATGCAGACAAGAAAGCTGGTACTATTGTTCATCTTGTACTGGGGACAAGTTTTGACTTGGTTGAAGAACCTTATGAGTTTTACAATATTACTCGTGGGATACTGTGTTTTTGGCGTCAGGTGTGCTAAAAGCCGGTTGAACGTTCATCGGAAAAAATGCATCCAGGAAATTGTGTGCGTGTGTGCGGTAAGCAGTGGAACACTTATAAGTAAAAGCCGCGCTGAATTTTTATGTATTAGATTTCATGAAGAAGCTATTGCAGAGGAAGAAAAACTTATGAGTGGTTTTATTTTAATTCTTGCGCAGGGTAAACCATTGCAATCAAATAGCCGTTCCACACTTTGTGGCTTCACTGCCATGATGAGGTTCCTTAGATAAGATGATAAGGGATTAAGGGCTGGTACGTTTGCAAACACAGGGCAGAGCACAACCAGACTTCCTGTCAACTATATGGAGAAATTACACTAGAAGTCTCATCGGCACATAGATAGATACACAAGGGACCTTGTGAAACAGCCGAAGGAAAAAATGTAAGCATAAACAAGGTTTACAGTGTCGTTGGCAGTTTTTTTGGTTCAGTAAAAGAGGCGCCATTCACCAAAAGGTCTCTGAAGAAGCTTAACCAAGAGCAATCAGGAAATGATGCAACAAAGACCATAGAGGTGTTCAACGCGATGAGGGATGAAGATCCTGATTTCACATACAGTGTACAGGTTAACGAGGTGGGTCGAGTGAAAAATCTTATGTGGACAATGGAAAAAATCCAACACAAAGTGGAGGCCAAAATCCAGCACAGAGTACCTCGCAATGTTCTGATTGTTTTGCAGCACTGACAAAGAAAAGGGCAGCTGGACGCCCTAGCACAAGTCGCGGCAAAGCACCATATGAGCAACTAAAAAAGAGGTCTAGGTTGGTCATATGGTTCTAGTTGAGGAAAAGTGGTCAAGGTCACAAGAGCACCGCTTTTCCGCAACGAGGAGATCTTCCAAAGGCGCCGAGGAAGTCGCTTCGATGATCCAGATGCAGCTGGTGATGTTACGGGAAGAACACTTGCACCAACCCGCCCAAAGCAGACTTTGGAGACTGATTTTAGAATGGCTCGTATTTGAAAATTCAGATTGCTAACTGAAAAAATCCGTTGTGTATCGAGTTTGCACTATAATGCTTCTTTGGGTGTGATTTGATTTCCTTGTTGTGTCGCAGTTGTCGAGTCCTTGATTAAATCCTGTAATACACTGAAATTGTGGTGTTGTTGTGAGCAGGTGACGTTTAGTTTGACCTTTTCAGTTTGGAAATCTGCCAGACCTTGTTTCTGAATAATATTGTCGTCACTATCTTCTGAGTCCTGTAATACCCTGAAATTATGGTCTTGCTCCTAGTTTAACTTTTTCGGTTTGGAAATCTTTCAGACCTTGTCTCTGAATCAGAATGTCGTCAGTGTCTTCTGAATCTTGTGGTGTGCAGTTGCACAGACAAAAACATCATTTACCCTTTGAATTTCCAGTTGCACACTATTTTTTTGTTTCCCTGTGAATCTAGACAGAAAAAATACAGGCTGGCCAAATGGAGTGTGGTTTGTAGGCCTAAAGACCAAGGTGGCCTTGGAATTCATGACCTGCAGGTCAAGAATGAGGCCCTTCTCAGTAAATGGTTATTTAAATTTCTTACCGAGGATGGTGTTTGGCAAACCATGTTGCGCAACAAGTATCTAGGACAAAAGGCGGTATCCCAGGCATATTGAAAACCTGGCGACTCGCACTTTTGGGCTGGCCTAATGGCGGCAAAGAAACATCTCTTTCGTTTTGGGTCTTTCGCGATAAAGGACGAGTCGGAGATTCGTTTCTGGGAAGACATCTGGCTAGGCAATGCCAGTCTCAGAGAACAATATCCAGCCTTATATAACATCGCTCATGATAAGAATAATACTATTGCACACGTGCTCGGTTCTTCCTCGCCGAATATTTCGTTCATGCGGGATTTGATTGGCCCCCGGCTTGTGTCATGGCATAATCTTTTATCACGGCTGGATTCGATTAACTTGACACAAGGTCAGGATGTGTTTCGCTGGAACCTCTCTACATCAGGGTCTTTCACAGTAGACTCTATGTATTGTGCACTCACGCATTCTGAGGTACCAACGAGTAATAATAAGAAAATTTGGAAGTTTAAAATTCCACTAAAAGTGAAAATCTTCATGTGGTATCTTTGTAGGGGAGTTCTGTTAACCAAAGACAACCTCGCACGGCGAAACTGGCGAGGGAGTAAGAAGTGTTATTTTTGTACTCATGACGAGACAATCAAGCACCTCTTTTTCCAACGCAAGTTTGCACGTTCTACGTGGTCAGTCATCCAAATAGCATCAAATTTGTATCCGCCCACAAGTGTTGCCAATATTTTTGGTCATTGGTTGGACGGTATTACAAATAGGTTCAAAACGCTAATAAGGATGGGACCGTATGCCTTAATTTGGTCACTTTGGCTATGTAGAAATGATTCGGTTTTTAATGACAAAAATGTTTCTCCTCTACAGGTTATTTTCCGGTGTACACGCTCGCTACGTATGTGGTCTATGCTACAACGGCTAGAGTACCAACCGCTGTTCATGGTGGTGTGTACGCGATTGGAGCAGGTGGCTATGGAGGTTTTTTCCCAACATGGGTGGTAGCATAACCTACGGATCGATCCACCACCTTCTTCGACATAGGCATAGTGTCGGTCTAAAGGACTCTACTATTGCCGACTTGTCGATTTTTATTTCATGAATTTCTGTCAGACTTCTGGATTTGGCTGTGTACATCTTAGTTATGCAGAGGCCGGGTGTTACTCATAATGCTTTGTATCCGCTTGATGCTACATTTTGAGATAATAAAGTCGCCCTTTATCGAAAATGAATCTAGACGTAACGTGGGCGAATAAAAAAATTGAGTGAAAGTTTAAACAGGGTCTGGCATGATCTCCTAATGATAGACTAAAACGGCTTTCTGCTTTGCACAGGAACATGACGACGGAGTCAATCCTATTTACTACACTGTGATTCCTTTCCTTTGAACTGTGCGGGCCCTGCTGTGCCATCTTGTCTACATGAGCTGCCGTTGTTTATATACTGGCAATACAGGAGACCAAAAAGGGCACGACGCTGAAATACGGTAGAGGCCTGGTTGCGTGGCGCTCATCAAGAGGGCGCAAATTTCGGCCTCCATGGTGCGGGGCCACCAAATGGCATTTTCGAAATAACTTCGTCTTTATATTACAAAAACAACAGAAGTACATTCACTCAAAGATCGTGTCCTTGGTACATTCATAGGCCACGAGACGAGCGCCTTTCATAATGCCATCATAATATTTTTTGGGACAACGATGCGCCTTGCCCTCCGGCGGTCCATCCTTCACCAGCTTCTCCGCATCCAGCTTGCCCCAATGCACCTTCATACGGGCAAAGGCTCGGCGGGCACCCTCAATGCAAACGGATCGCTTGATCACTTCAAGCCGCGGATTGGCATTTACCATCCACTTTATCAGGCCGAAGTAGCTAGCGGGCAGGGGCTCACCAGGCCACATCCGGACTATGAAATCTTTCATAGGCACTTCGGCCGCCCTGTGGAGTTCAACCAATTGCTTCAATTGGTCACTCAGAGGCATCGGGTGTTCGGCTCCAGCATACTGGGACCAGAACAGCTTCTCTGTTGAGCTTTCCTCCTCGGCACGGTAGAACTCCACAACATCTGATACGCTGTGTGGCAGATCTGCGAATGCCTCTGGAGAGCTCTGAATTTGGGTAAGTAAAAGAAACGTCTCCTCCACATGCTTGCTTTGCATAAAGAATGTCTTACCCGCCGCTATCTTCTTGGCCGCCTGGATTTCCTGCTGGGCCTTTTCGGCTTCGGCCTTGGCATCTTTCATGCCCAAGAGGGCCTTCACAAGTTCATACTCCTTCGTCTTTAAGTCACGCTCCAAGGACTCGAACTTCTTGCCGAGCTCCTAGAGCTCTTGCTGTACCTCGCCCACCCTAGCATTTTGCTTTTCACGCTCAATACGCTCCATGGACGCCTTGTTTTTGGCCTCGGACAGTGCTTTCTTCAGGGACGCCACTTCGGTCGTGGCCCCTATTACAAAAGCATGACACTTTTTTAGCGGCACCAATTTTTTCTATTCTTTGTGATATGTGAACGGGGTATCACTCACCTTTGTTCTCTTCGAGCTGCCTCTTCGCGAGGCTGAGCTCTCCCTGGGCCTGCTCCAGGTCCCGTTTGAGTCCGGAGACCTCCGCTGTGCGGGTAGCAGCGGCAAGTAGCACCGCCTGCTTATTCACATAGACACCTAATATTAGACTCTTGCGGATTAAAATCGACCGTCCGTTTGGCTTTTCTTTCGAACACCAAACAAAGTATCAGGGGCTACTGTCTATTGGGTGATAATTTCACACACTTTTGATTACTTACCTCAAAGCCTGTCAGGAGGCTGGTGCAGGCTTTGGTCAATCCGCTTTTGGCGGACCGAACCTTCTGAATCACCACACTCATAAGAGTACGGTGCTCTTCATCCATGGAAGCGCCGCAAAGCGATTCCAGCAGACTATTTGACGCCTCTGGCGTAACGGAATTCTTCAGCACGGACGGCTCGCCCTCGTCAGCGAGGGGCTGCCAGCCCAAATCCGGAACCTTTGGGGGTTCCGATATAGTGTCCGGCTGGGAGCCCGACTTGCTGCGGCTCTCGTCGGCACAATCTGCAGGGATCTTACGCCCCGTGTGCCCGGCGTCTGGAATTTCGCCTTGGGGCATCTCCAGAGTCGCCTCCCCTTGCTCAGGGAGCCTTTGGGACAACACCTCTGTGTCATCCGCAGGCCGAGGGGAAGTACCCATCTGAAGAGGATACCTCGGGATGGACCCTGGCCGTACTGCATATGCGTGTTCGGCGTTATAACAGACTATGAAGCGAAGTCGCACTAAAGTATAACAGAAGTGCGGATACTTGCGATCTTACTAGGGGCTTCCCCCTGGGCAGCCACTCCTCCTCGCTGTACGCGGCCGTGGTGGAGTAATCCGGAAGGGACGCCTTTCCCTTCTTGGGCGTCCTAGCCTCCCCCTCCGGGTCGGCTTTCCTTTTCTTCTCCTCCCCGGTGCGGGGAAGTGGAGTTTCCTCGTGTTTCCCCCGCCTCCGTGGGAGGAATCTGCCTCGTCGTCTTCGGACGACAAGTTTATGACGGCCTTGCGCCGGGGACCCTTCCTGGTCCCCTGGGCCGCCTTCTTAGGCCCTTAGGCCTCCCCGCACGGGGCGTCCCTTTCCTTTTCCTCTTCCCCTTCGTGGTTAGAGTGTGCCTCATCGTCTTCGGACGAGGCGTCCGGTACGACCTTACGCCGGAGACCCTTCCTGGTCCCCGGGGCCTTCTTTTCGGCCTTCTTTTCTGGCGCCCTGTAGGGTGCCGGGACTAACATCTCCGTCAGGAGAGCGGTCGCTGGACCTTCTGGCAGTGGAGCCGGACAGTCGATCCACTCCGCCGTCTCCATGTACTCCTGATTAAGTACACACGATGACTTAAAATCCTCCCATGAGTATGCTGGGAAAACTACATCTGGTGATGGTTAGAAAACTCACGAACGGGGGGGGGGGGGGCGTGGCGTGAAGTCTGCGGTCCTCGGATGTGGGAGGAGGTATTTCGGAGGCCTTGAACAACACCTTCCACGCATCCTTATGTGTCGTGCTGTAGAGCTCTCGAAGTGTCTGGTGTTCGGCCGGGACGAACTCCCACAGATTAAATGCCTGTCTTTGGCACGAAAGAATTCGGCGGACGAGCATGACCTGGACCATGTTGACAAGCTTGATTTTCTTGTCCATCATATTCTTGATGCAGTTCTGAAGTCCGGTCAGCTCCGCAGGCTCACCCCGGGCCAGGCCCTTCTTTTCCCAGGAGGTGAGCCACATGGGAATTCCGGATTGGAATTCGGGGGCCGCCGCCCAGTTGGCATCGCGCGGCTCCGTGATGTAGAACCACCCTGATTGCCACCCTTTCACGGTCTCCGTGAAGGAGCCGTCAAGCCAGGTGACATTGGGCATCCTGCCCATCATGGCACCTCCGCAGTCCGCTTGCTGGCCGCTCACGATCTTTGGCTTCACGCAGAAGATTCGTAGCCACAAGCCGAAGTGAGGCTCGATGCGGAGGAAGGCCTCGCACATGACAATGAACGCCGAGATGTTGAGGACGAAGTTGGGGGCTAGATCATGGAAGTCCAGCCCATAGTAAAACATAAGCCCGCGGACAAAGGGATGAAGCGAAAATCCCAGTCCACGGATGAAGTGGGCGAGGAACACGACCCTCTCGTGGGGTCCCGGAGTCGGAATGATCTGCCCTGCGTCTGGCAGCCGGTGCACGATATCTGCGGCCAAGTATCCGGCCGCCCGGAGCTTCGTGATATGCTCCTCCTTCACGGTGGAGGCCACCCACTTGCCTCCTGCTCCAGACATGTTTTTCTGTGCGGAGAAGGTTTGAACTAGGGCGCTGGAGCTCGAGGGTGCGAGAATGGATAAGCAGAGGAGGAAGAAGGCGTGGGTAAAAATGGGGAATCCTTATCCCTTTATAGAGGCGACAAAGACGGTGCGCCTCCCCACTTGCCCATTGAAGATCGCCTATTTCCCAAGCGCCACGATTGATGGCGCATTTGGATTACCCATACCCGTATTGATGGGAATCCCGTGATAAGGGGACATGATCTCTGCTTTGACAAGGCGTGCCGAGGAAACCGCCTCGCAATATGCGTTGTGGCTGGTTGTGGGAAAACGGTTCGAATAATGACTCGACCGTGGTTTCATGTCATGTTGTCTGAAGTTGTCAGCAGATTACATTTGTGGAATATCGTTCTCTCTACGGTGGTATGTGAAGATCATCTTGCAGATCTGGACACGATTTAAGTGTTCGGTAATTACTTTGAAGTATTAGGAGATGGAACCCGCCTTGCAATGCCGAAGACAAACAGCGCGCCGGACTCATCATCATTGAAGCCTGGTTCAGGGGCAGGGAGTCCTGGATTAGGGGGTATCCGGACAGCCGGACTATATACTTTGGCCGGACTATTGGACCACGAAGATACAAGACTCAAGACTTCGTCCCGTGTCCGGATGGGACTCTCCTTTGCGTGGAAGACAAGCTTGGCGATCCGGATATTAGATTTCCTTCTTTGTAACAAACTCTATGTACACCCTAGCCCCCTCCGGTGTCTATATAAACTGGAGGGTTTGGTCCGTATAGGGACGATCAAGACAATCATAATCATCATAGGCTAGCTCCTAGGGTTTAGCCTCTACGATCTCGTGGTAGATCAACTCTTGTAATACTCATATCATCAAGATCAATCAAGCAGGAAGTAGGGTTTTACCTCCATCGAGAGGGCCCGAACCTGGGTAAAACATTGTGTCCCTTGCCTCCAGTTACCATTAGCCTTAGACGCACAGATCGGGACCCCCTACCCGAGATCCGCCGGTTTTGACACCGACAGTCGCCGGTACCGGTGGCGAGATGAGGATTTCTTGTCACCCCCGTCGATCATGCAATCCAGCGACCCTCCTTCTTGCCTGCGTGCGTGGACATCTTTTACCCCTTGGAGGCTAAGGTTTTTCTCGAGGCGTGATGGTGAGCAGGAAAGATAAAGATTTGACAATGTAGTATTCATAGGTACCACTTTTAAGGGCTGACGTGTTCATCAATTGACTAATTAGTATGATACCACAAATGTTCGAAACATTGGAACACACAACTATAGCAAAAATCGACCAAGTTCAATAGAATTTAAATTTCATAAATCATAAGAAAACTAATCTATTTAAAACTAATATCTCCCATGCCGCGCCTTCTCCATTGTGTGTTGCATCCTCTCCGTCTTCTCTATGTTTTCATGGATGGCTAGCATCACTTGTCTTTCTTTTGCTTCTAGCCAACCTGCTCAATTAGGTAGATCCGTCTCCATACGGCTAAGCATGCATACGCGTCCATGCACGCGTATGCGATTTGTGCATCACACAGCTCCACAACCCAGCATTGGTGATACTCCTTATCGAACAAATTCTTCATCTCTTCGTAGAATTCATCAATGATCAATCTGGCTACTGCCCTGAGCGAATTCAAAGGCTTTTTTGCATCATATGGAACATCACATTCGGCCTGGATGTCCTTGTAGTTGGTGACCCTTAAGCCCAAGAGCTCCAACAGTTCTTTATCACGCTGGATGGAAACACCTATGAATATATATTGTTCCTTGAGGAGGAACTTCCGCAGGGATGTGCCCACCCTTGGCGACTAGTATACCTGGTAAATGAGACAACTAGAGCCATCGCAAAGCTGGATGATTATTGCCTTGTCCTACGAGGGAGTGTACTTGAGCTCTATGCCGACAAAGACCAGTTCATACGCTCGCATGTACACCTCGCTCCCTTATATCCACATGTCGACGGCGCTGATCTCGTTTGGCGTAGATAGTGCGGATGGTCCAACCGCCATGGAGGTTGACACGGTGTTCCTGAGTGAATAGGGCTAGTAAGCTCGGCATCACCGTCCTGTCGCCGCCGAGGGCGCCGAAATATCCAGCGCAAGACATGGTGCTAGTGATAGAAAGATGCAGGGAGAGATTGAGAGTGGAATGGGGAAGGCGATGGAGAGGGGAATTGGGAACCGCTTAAATCGTGGTGGGAGACGAGGAGGTTGCCGAAACAGTTTGAACGACGGCCATACCAAGCGTGCACTGTGTAGCCACGATTTGACCACACTCCATTCATACCAGGCGGGCAAGGAGGCACATGAAGACTTGACCATCCACACCTTTTTTCTTTCTACACTCGTAGAAGTGATGGTGTATTGCTTTCTTTAACGCGCAAAGACTATGAAAGTGCTCTCGCTGTATTGTGGAAGCGCTCATATTGTTTCTGAAAGGTGTGGTCATGCGTTTTGAAAGTCATTTCTAGTATTTCTGAAAGTGCTCATACTATTCATGAAAAACATTTGCAGAGTTAACAAAGATATAATCACATATTTTTACATAAGCACCATGAATTTGTACATCTTCACACTAGTTATTCTATGTAAATAAGTATAATACAATAATACATGACATCTTTGACCTAGTACAATTGTAGTTGGAACATACGATCGCTCAATCTAAATGAACATACTACTAGTTGAATGTAGACACCCAAATTCTTGTAATAACACACAACATCATTGACCTACTACAATCATAGTTAGAACACATGTTCTCTCAATATAAATGAACATACTACTAGTTGAATGTACACACCCAAGTTGTTGCAATTCACCACCCGTTGTTTCTCTTCCGAAACTTCCAGCCGCTCGAAGATCCCTCATCTTTGTTCTTACGGGGGTGGAGTCGTTCCCTCAATGGTGATTGGACAAGGTGACTTAGCCCATCCTTAATGATTAGAATCCTACGGTATGACTCATATCTAATGTACCCATCTTTTGCTGCATACTTGGTGCAACGGGGAATGCGGCTTCCACTTGTAGTATTGGTGCTTCTCCCTTTGGAATGATTTCTTCATGTTCTTGTACGACGGGTCGATAATGACCGCTGCAAGGTCACCCATGAAGTCCCTTTCTCCAGCACCTTTGATGCGTAACTGCTCTTGGATGTCGACATGGTGTTCGTCTGGAATCGTTATCCATGCACGGGCAATCATTATCTTGTCGCCCCTTGTGTCCACGCTTGCGAAAGTTATCGATTTGCGTTGCAGGAATTGATCCAACGCCTGGACCACTAAGACATGTAGTAGTGGTACACGAGGACATGCTCACACATTGTGAGTTGCATGACAGGGACCCCTTGTCGTGTATAACTGCTCGAATGGTTGCACTCGAGATCAAGTCCAACAAACTTTTTCTTGTCCTCCTAGAGCCATTGCTCATATATGGCGATGACTCGCTCCATGGTCCAAGGCTCGTACACCACCTCCAGCATGGTTTTGCCATGGGCAGTGATGTGGTGGGTCTCCGTTGTTAGTCTCTTGTCGTCCATGGCTGTAGGGAGGAGGTGGGGGGTTGTGGAGGACGAGGAATGACCAAGGAAGGAGATGCAAATGGATGCAGTAAAAGGAATGCAATCGTTAATTTCTCGTGCAAAAAAGGTAACTGACCAGAGCAGTTTTGACATCGACCGGCGGTTCCAGGACGCATGGGAATCAGGCTTCTGTTCGAGCAATTTTTTATGTTTTTTTAGTTGAAGCAATTTTTTTGTTGGGTTCGAGCAATATATTTTGTGCCGCGCCGACATTGCATGCTTGATGCCCCTGAGTTGTGTGTGGTCTTCATATGGCATGCTCCACTTGTTTTGTTTTAAAGGGTATATCAAATTATGATGTGACAACGGGCACTCCGGACTTTAATTTCTACCGAATGTGACACTTGACATGATGAATTTGCTTTATTCAAGATACCAACACAAATGAAACGTATGTGAATTGCAAACCAATTGGGATCACCTTACATTTACAATGAACATCCCAACACATGAACATTTACCCATCAGTAGTGCATAAGCAAAAATAAAATGTCAAATGCACATACTTTTGTGACATTCACCTATGGAGGCACCTTCCCGCCTGCTCGTGGTAGAAGCATAGAGTATGACGTGGCAACCGGCCATACACACTACAATGTGTAAACCATGCACTTTAGATGATAAACGATCAAAATGATTGTGCATTTCAAACCTCTTGGGTTCACCTTGAATATGTGAGGAACATGGTAGCACATGACCACATATTGCCATGATCAAAATTGTAGAAGCAAACAAAATGTCAAATACAGATAGTTTTATCACCAATCAACTATGGCCGATATATGATACCATGCATAACCTAAGCTTGTCTGCACGCCAAATGTCCATAGTGTGATGTAAATAATGAATGATACTTTTAAAGAAAATCACACTACTAAGTGATTTGAATCATGATTGCAAAATATTTATCGTGTTTGGATTCATGCTCTCTCACATCCTTCTAACACTAGCATCTTGCCGTGTGCAAAGTATAGTCTGAAATTGTGACATGCATCGGCATTGCGAGCTTGAATTTGTAAACAGCCATGACACACTCACACGAGGAATCCGCTTTCTTAAAGTGACATGCACTAACAAAATGCATGTGCGTTGCAAACCTAAATAAATTAGCGATGAAAACGGTACTACATGAACACATTACAAAGCAAAGTAGAACTAACATTTATGCGAGAACATGGCATCACATGAACCGTATTTTATTTATTTTCTTATGGAAGTGGTCGCTACTATTTTTGAAGGTGCTGCAAGTTTATAGAAAGTTGTTTTTGCATAACATGAAGGAAAAAATAATCTAAAAGTAAATAAAGCTCAGTTTTATCATTGCCTTCCATACTAAATGTTCCCTCAAATTTTCCCTTCCCTCCACTCATTTTTGAACTGCCGGCACGCCCACCTAATCCCAACCCTCCCCAAATACCACCTCTTTCTTCCACCCCAATCACATCCCCTACCATAAAATGACTTGTCTCCTCCTTTACCCTCTCTCTCTCTCTCTCTCTCTCTCTCTCTCTCTCTCTCTCTCTCTCTCTTCGCCTCCAGATCCACCACCTCCCCGCTGGTGATTCTCGCTAGCTATGGCCACAAATCGTTTGATCAGGGAGCCGCTCCCAACGGATGGTGTTCTACTGCGCCCCATTTGCTATGATGGTAAAAGTACCCCAAGATTTCAACCAAATCGACGAGTTCTGTTTGTGTTCTTGAGTTTAAACTACTCCCTCAGATGCATATTACTTCTTGCTCAAATGGATCATCTACCGCTAAAATACATAGAGATACATCTGTTGGAGCGATAAGTAGTATGGATCGATCAGATGGAGTAAAAACTTTGGGTTCTTATTCAGGTTTAAGATTAGGGTTCCTATTGCACCTCGGGTAAACACTGCATATCATTCTATCTACAGTTCATTGATTAGCAAATCATTGATGTAATCTATAAGTAGATCTTCTTCTAATTAAGTCGATATGTTTTCTCAAGATGCTTTTGGTCTCAACTAATTCATGTTCACAATATGCCGATTGCTAGTTCATTTTCCTAGATTGTAGAACATGTACATGCCGAAACTCACCAAATACCACCACTTATTTATTCACTAGTCACGTCCCCTTCAAGAAACAAGACGTCCTCTCGTATCTCTCAATTATTCCCCTGGTAACCCACCAAATTTGCATGTGTGTTCACATTACCAAATCTAGTTAGTTTCCATGTGAATGTTGTTGCTGTGTTTACAAGATATGAAATTGGGGGTTCTTAATTGGGTTAAGACTTAAGACTGCTGGTGAATCTAGCTAGGGTTCCTGTTGCTACTTCATTACCTTGCTCTAAGAGTAATTAAGCATGTATCAACTTATTTTGGCACCAAAATTTGAAATTATTGTCGCCTCGTACTGCACCTACTGTCAACTACAGATCATCATTAAGCAGTAGTTGTTGACACATCAACAACAGAGAGGGACAAGCATACTGACCGGATGAAGAAGAAGAACCTGTATCGATAGGAGAAGCTTCTCGAGTTACTAGCTTCGTATTGCCATCGTATGACAGATTACCCATCTTTATCAGATCTACGAGCACGTGGTCCCTCACTTAGATGTACACACCATGAAAAACTGAATGAATGTGGCAGTGATAGTGAACAAAAAGACGCACATCCGGTTAGTAGTAAAGATGTACAGGTTAGTGTTATACGAAATTCTTCATCTATGGTTATAATATGTCTACTTCCTATGTCATGTGTCATGGGATGTAAATTGTGCACTACAATCTAATGTCTTTAAGTACATTGTGGTAGGAATATTATCGTCATCATATGGACTAGGTGACTAAGGGTCTACATGTGCTACTTCAAGAGTTCAAATAGTGCATGTCTCTGAATGCATGTATTACTCAGCTCCAGCAAATCAAGGAGAAAGTGGGTTCACCTGGTGAGTATGCCAACTCTTTTGTGTACACACCTTCTTACTTTTGAACTTTGTTCACCCATGTAACTGTATATTGCGACAGATGCATCTATAGCTTCTGGAATTCTCCCATATGATGTAACCTCTATGTTATTTTTTTGTAGGTAAAGTTAGGACGCTCAAATGATGGCCTTACTGCAGGTCATTTGCCCGAGAAACAACAATTTGAACCAGTCATTAGTCCACTGGCAGTGCAGCAGGTAGAACCAGTAGTAGTTGAGCACGGTGTGACAATCCAGCAAGACGAACTATATGTTACGAAGAAGGCCTTGGCATGGCAACATGTAAAACTTCAAGCTGTCAAGAAGGCCTGATATATCTCCAATGTATCTATAATTTTGATTGTTCCTTGCTATTATAGCATCAATCTTGGATGTTTATGATGCAATTATATATATCATTTTTTGGGACTAACCTATTAACCAAGTGCCAGTGCCAGTTGTTGTTTTTTTTGCTTGTTTTTGGCTTTTCAGGAAATTAATATCAAATAGACTCCAAATAGAGATAAAACTTTGGATTAAATTTTTCTGGACCAGAAGATACCCTAGAAGGTTCGGGAGAAGACCAGACGAGCCACGAGGGAGCGACAAGCTCGGGAGGCGCCCCCCAGGAGGGGGCACCCCTAGGCTTGTGGGCCCCTCGTGGCACCTCTTGACCTAATTCTGCCTCTATAAATTCTCAAATATTCCCCATATATTAGTGAGCCACCCGAAATACTTTTTCCACCGCCACAAGTATCTGTTCTCGTGAGATCCATCTGGAGGCCTTTTCCGGCACTCTGCCGGAGGGGGAATAGACCACATAGGGGCTCTACATATCAACCTTGCTGCCCTTCCGATGATGTGTGAGTAGTTTACCACAGACCTAGGGGTCCATAGCTAGTAGTTAGATGCATTCTTCTCTCTCTCTCTCTCTTTGATCTTGAATACAATGTTCTCCTCGATGTTCTAGGAGATCTATTCGATGTAATCCTTTTTTTGCAGTGTGTTTTTTGGGATCCGATGAATTATGAGTTTATGAGCAGATTATCCATGAATATTATTTGAGTCTTCTCTGAACTCTTTATGGACGATTATTATAGCTTTGTATTTCTGTTGATTTGATTTGGCCAACTAGATTGATTTATCTTGCAATGGGAGAGGTGCTTTGTGATGGGTTCAATCTTGCGGTGATCCATATCCCAGTGACAAAAGGTTAAATATTAAGGGTAAAATGATGGGGTTTATTCATGTTGATTGAGTTTACTTTTTCTACATCATGTCATCTTGCTTAAGGTGTTACTCCATTCTTTATGAACTTAATACTCTAGATGCATGCTGGATAGCGGTCGATGTGTGGAGTAATAGTAGTAGATGCAGGCAGGAGTCGGTCTACTTGTCTCGGATGTGATGCCTTTATACATGATCATTGCCTTGGATATCGTCATGATTATTCGCTTTTCTGTCAATTGCCCCACCATAATTTGTTTACCCACCGTATGCTATTTTCAAGAGAGAAGCTTCTAGTGAAAACTATGGCCCCCGGGTCTATTTTAATCATATATAAAAAACCAAAAATACCTTGATGCTATTTGTTTACATTTACATTTATTTTTATTTTGTGTTTTTGTTCATCTATCTATCACTACGAGATTTACTGCTTGCAATTAACCGCCGAGGGATTGACAAACCCTTGTTTGTGTTGGGTGCAAGAATTTGTTATTTTGTGTGTAGGTGTTGTTCAGGAGGTGTTGCGTGGTTCTCATACTGGATTGATAACCTTGGTTCTTAACTGGCAGAAATACTTAACTCTACTGTATTGCATCATCCTCTCCTCTTCAAGGAAATCCCAACGTAGCTCACAAGTAGCAGGAAGAATTTTTGGCACCATTGCAGGGGAGACATCATTAACATCTATCAAGTACCATCGCATAAACTTTCATCTCCTTGCATTTACATTATTTGCCATGTGCCTCTCATTTTCATCTCCCCCACTTCTAGAACATTTTCGCAAAAACGTAAAAAAAATATGTTTTCCTTTTTGCTTGTTTGCTTGCCTTGTCGCTATGGCCAGTTCTTCTCTTGTCATGTGTACCCCTGAAAATGAAGTGCTTAATTTTAAACAAAGAGGGGGGGGGATTTAAAAGATGCTTGGTATAGGATTTACGATGCTCATAGTAGATCAACTCGTAAGCAATCCACTAGCATTCTCCTTTGCAATTTTTATGTGGGTATTACTACTTTGCTTGATACTATTACCGAAGGGAATTTCTTGAGTAGTCACCCTATGGATGCTTTCAATGCTATGGGAAATCTAGTGGGATCACCACCTATCACTATTAATAAAACCACATTAACTCTGGAGCATGTTATGCAAAAGTTAGAAGCTATTGAGAATAAAATGCATATGGTAGAGCATATTGACAATTTGCACAAAATGAATCATAATCATATTAAACAATTTGGGGCAAAGGTAGGAACTACTTTGAGGGACCTAAAAGGAAAAGAATCGGTAATTAGTGAGAAGATATAACGGAGTCCCACTAGAATCGATAAGTTGGAAGAAATTATTAATAATTTGGGTTCCACTTTTTGTTCCGTTAAAACTATTGAAAAGACTCCTCCAAGCAAGAATTCCAAGTTCATGTATGTTCCTAAAAATAAGGGCGCTACATCTAGTAATAAAAGTGAAGATCTTAAAATGATTAGTGTCCACATTTTGTTGGATTGATAAAGGAACCAATCTGTGAGGATAAATTCCTTAATTTTTTTCCTAGGAGTGTGATTGTCAAAAATATGAATGCTAGAATTCCTAGGAAGTATGGATATGTGATTGAGGAGTTGAAAACTAAAGATGACAACACTTGAAACTGTGCATTACGCCTAGCTAGGGGCATAAAACGGTAGCGCTTGTTAGGAGGCAACCCAATAGTTATCTTTACTTTTATTGTTCTTTTCCAGTTTCTTGGTGTGCACACAATTATGCTACTATTATGGTTGTGTTTTGTGTATAAATTAATGTTTGTGCCAAGTAAATCCTTTGGGATGATTTGGATGGTAGTTGCTTTGATTCTGTGAAAAAATAGAAACTTTTGAGCCCAGTAACAGAATTGTTTAAGTTCACTAGAGCATGATAAAATCTTGACACACAAATTGCCAACGTTGTTTGGAGTTACATAAGTATATTAATTCTTTGAATTACTACAGACTGTTCTGTTTTTGACAGATTCTGTTTTTGTTGCGTTGTTTGCTTGTTTTGATGAATCTATGGATTGTATCAAGAGGTATAAGCCATGGTGAAGTTAGAACACGGTAGGTATTATGCAATATTAAAATAGGAATGGGTTTACAACAGTACCTGAAGTGGTGATTTGCTTGTTATACTAATGGATCTCATGAAGGTTTTTGTTGAGTTTTTTGTGCTGAAATTTACAAGTTTGAGTGAGATCACGATGGATGAAGGAATAAGGAGTGGAGAGGGACTAAGCTTGGGGATGACCGAGGCACACCAAGGTAATATTCAAGGACTCCCAAGCATCTAATCTTGGGGATGCCCCGGATGGCATCCCCTCTTTCTTCTACCAACTATCGGTAACATTACTTGGAGCTATATTTTTATTCATCACATGATATGATTTTTGCTTGGAGCGTCGTGTATTATATGAGTCTTTGCTTTGTTTCCTTTTTAGTTTGCCACAATAATCTTTGCTGGACACACATTATTCGTGATTTGATAGAATCCTCTATGTGCTTCACTTATATCTTTTGAGCTAGGCAGTTGCTCTAGTGCTTCACTTATATTTTTTAGGGCACGACGGTGTTTATATTTTAAAGAAATAGTTGCATTCTAATGCTTCACTTATATCTTTTTGAGAGTTTGATAAATAGTACTGGCATTTGCACGGGTTATGAATTTGGTCCTAATATGATAGGTATTCAAGAGGGATATAATAAAAACTTCCATGTAGATCACTGAATATGATAAGTTTGATTCCTTGCAATAGTTTTGTGATATAAAGATGGTGATATGTGGGAGGTACTAGTGAATTGTTGTGGTTTAGTAAGAATATTGGTGTTAAGGTTTGTGATTCCCGAAGAATGCACATATAGTCTCTCTTTATGCTTTGAAGTTGGAGCATGATTTATTATTGATCATCTTCCTTATGAGTGGCGGTCGAGGACGAGCGATGGTCTTTTCCTACCAATCTATCCCACTAGGGCATGCGTAGTAGTACTTTGCTTCGAGGGCTAATAAACTTTTGCAATAAGTATGTGAGTTCGTTATGACTAAATATGAGTCCATGGATTATACACACTCTCACCTTTCCGTAATTTGCTAGCCTCTTCGGTACCATGCATTTCCCTTTCTCACATTGAGATGTGGTGCAAACTTTGCCGGTTCATCCAAACCCCATGATATGATACGCTCTATCGCACATAAGCCTCCTTATATCTCCATCGAAACAACCACCATACCTACCTATTATGGCATTTCCATAGCCATTCCGAGATATATTGCCATGCACCTTCCACCGTTCCATTTTTATGACACACATCATCATTGTCATATTGCTTTGCATGATCATATAGATGACATAGTATTTGTGGCTCAGCCACGGTTCATCATTTTTTATACATGTTACGCTAGATCATTGCACATCCTGGTACACCGCCAGAGGCATTCATATAGAGTCATATTTTGTTCTAGTATCGAGTTGTAATTTTTTGAGTTGTAAGTAAATAGAAGTGTGATGGTCATCATTATTCATTATTAGAGCATTGTCCCAAGTGAGGAAAGGATGACGGAGACTATGATTCCCCCACAAGTCAGGATGAGACTCCGGACGAAAAAGAAAAAGGAAAAATGGAGGCCAAAAAGAGCCCAAGAAAAAAATTAAAAAAAGAAAGATTAAAAAAAAGAAAAAAAGGAAAAAACGAGAGAAAAGAGAGAAGGGGCAAAGTTACTATTCTTTCCACACTTGTGCTTCAAAGTAGCACCATGTTTTTCATATAGAGAGTCTCCTATGGTTTCACTTTCATATAACTAGTGGGAATTTTTCATTATAGAACTTGGCTTGTATATTCCAATGATAGGCTTCCTCAAATGCCCGAGGTCTTCATGAGCAAGCAAGTTGGATGCACACCCACTTAGTTTTATTTCTGAGCTTTCACACACTTATAGCTCTTAGTGCATATGTTGCATGGCAATCCCCAATCCTTGCATTCACATCAATTGATGGGCATCTCCATAGCCCATTGATTAGCCTCGTCGATGTGAGACTTTCTCCTTTTTTGTCTTCCACATATTATCTCTACCACTATAGTCTATTCCATCCATAGTGATATATCCATGACTTGCACTCATGTATTGCGTGGGGGTTGAAAAGCTTAAGCGCGTTAAAAAGTATTAACCAATTGCTCGGCTTGTCATCGGGGTTGTGCATGATACGTACTTTGTGTTAAGAAGATGTATCATGACAAGTCTATATGATTTTGTCGGGATAACATTCTTTAGGATTGATATTTTGAAAGACATGGTTGTTTGTTGGGATGCTTGTGTATTTATGTCTTTATGTCAAATTATATACTAGTGCTTTGAATCATTCGGATCTTATTATTCATGCCACAAAAGAGAGATTACATGATGAATATGATAGGTAGAATTCCACATCAAAAATTCTGTTTTTATCATTTACCCACTCGAGGACGAGCAAGAATTAAGATTGGGAATGCTTGATGCGTCTCCAAGGTATCTATAATTTTTTTATTCCATGCTATTATAGTATAAATCTTGGATGTTTATTATGCAATTATATATCATTTTTGGGACTAACCTATTATTCTAGTGCCCAGTGTCAGTTGTTGTTTTTTGCTTGTTTTCGGCTCATCAGGAAATCAATATCAAACAGAGTCCAAACGGAGAAAAAACTTTGGATTAATTTTTTCTGGACCAGAAGAGACCCTGGAAGGTTCAGGAGAAGACATGATGAGCCACGAGGAGCGACAAGCTTAGGAGGTACGCCCTAGGGGCGGGGCTAGGCTTGTGGGCCCCTCGTGGCAGTTCTTGACCTATTCCACCTCTGTAAATTCTCAAATATTCCCCATACATCAGAGAGCCACCCAAAATACTTTTGTCGCAGTCGCAAGTTTCTGTTCTCGTGAGATCCCATCTGGAAGCCTTTTCCGGCACTCTACCAGAGGGGGATCGACCATGGACGGGCTCTACATCAACCTTGCTGCCCTTTTGATGATGTGTGAGTAGTTTACCACAGACCTACAATGAATAGCTAGTATCTAGATGGCTTCTTCTCTCTCTTTGATCTTCAATACAATGTTCTCCTCAATGTTCTTGGAGATCTATTCGATGTAATCCTTTTTTGCGGTGTGTTGTTGGGATCCGATGAATTGTGAGTTTATGATCAGATTATCCATGAATATCTCAGCCTTCTCTGAACTATTTCTGCATGATTATTATAGTTTTGTATTTCCCTCTGTTCTATTCATTTTGTTTGGCCAACTAGATTGATTTATCTTGCAATGGGAGAGGTGCTTTGTGATGGGTTCAATCTTGCGGTGGTCTATATCCCAGTGACAAAAGGGGACAAGACATGTATTTGTATTGCTTCTACTTAGGGTAAAATGATGGGGTTTACTCATATTGATTGAGTTTACTTTGTCTACATCATGTCAGCTTGCTTAAGGCGTTACTCCTTTCTTCATGAACTTAATACTCTAGATGCATGTTGGATAGCGGTCGATGTGCGGAGTAACAATAGTAGATGCAGGTAGGAGGGTCAGTCTACTTGTCTCAGACGTGGTGCCTATATACATGATCATTTCCTTCGATATTGTCATGATTATTCACTTTTCTATCAATTTCCCAATAGTAATTTGTTTACCCATGGTATGCTATTTTTGAGAGAGAAGCCTCTAGTGGAAACTATGGCCCCGGGTCTATTTTAATTATATATAAAAAAGAAAAAATACCTTGCTGCAATTTATTTAACTTTATTTTTATTTTGTATTTTTTCAACTATCTATTACTACGAGATTTAATCCTTGCAATTAACTGCCGAGGGATTGACAACCCCTTGTTTGCGTTGGTGCAAGTATTGGTTATTTTGTGTGTAGGTGATGTTCATGAGGTGTTATGTGGTTCTCCTACTGGACTGATAACCTTGGTTCATAACTGTCTTCGAGGAAATCTTTTGGTGCAATATCTGACTTCCTGTGTTTTGAAGATTGTTGACAAAAACAGGTACAAACTGATTTGTTTACTAGTGCATACAAAGAGAAAAGTCCATACAGAAACTGAAGAGAATGCTATCTTCGGTGCCAAGTTCGAGGAACTTCATTGAAGTCTATCTGCATTGCAGAGAAGAACGAGCTACATCTGTTAAATATTTTTAGACGAGAAGATTGTTGTGAAGGAATTATCCCCTCGAAAGATTACTACTGAAGAAAAGCATTTGGTTCGGTGTTGTTGTCTGAGAAAATTGACTGCAGCGAACGAAAGTCGAAGACAAAGTGAAAATGTAGTATTCTTTTCATCTTTCTTGTTTGGTTCAATTGAGTCATAGGACCTCCGTACTATTAAGAGGGGTATAGGTTCTCGAAGCTTAGATCTGCTGTGATTCTTAGCCCAAAGCTATGAAAGTTGCGAGAGAAATATCTTTGTGTTCGGAGCAAATACTTGCCAGCAAGAGACTGTGATCTTGTTCGCTGTGAGAGATTTGTCTTAGACCAAGGAGTTAGCATTACTTGCTCCGTAAGTAATGTTACTGTTGTGCTAAAAATCCAACCGTTGGACTCGTGTCATTCGGCAATTGGCTGCTCTCGATGTCCAATTTGGTCATTTCCCATCAGGGAAGGCTGCGGCTATAAATAGCCACCCCGCACTGGCTTTGTTTGGCGGCTACTCTACTTAAGATTTCTGAGAAGATAGATTTGACCACTCCCTCTCTGAGTGATTTGAGTTTAAGATCCACCGAGAGACAAAATCAAGATCCCAAACTTAGACAATGGTTGTGCATCACAGTAGTTCTGGGTTAGAGTTCTTGTACCTATTACTCTTGAGAGCTGCGCACTCTCTAGACGGATAGGTTTCGGCCCGAGTGTTGAAGAGTTATTGTCTTCACCGAGCTAGATCTTCAGCAACCAAGAGTGATTGTGGTTCACGAAGGTCGACCTAAGGTTTGGAGATCGCCGACAAGTATCTACCACGAGTGAAATCTACTAAAGTCTGATTAGCTTTGAGTTGAAGGGAATAGGGTGAAAAGAGTTTATCTTCCGTGTTAAGACACAACCCTCCAACCAGATGTAGCCCTTTGGCAGAAGGGTGAACTGGTCTACCAAATCTCTCTGTCACCATCGAGCACCACTAGTTCAATTTACTTCACAACATTACTTTCGACAGTCTTCATATGTTCTCTGTGACGATAGTTATCTGATCAGTTATTTTCTATTGCATATCATTCGACTCCACTCTCGTTGTGATAGTTATCATTCATTGCTCACATCATTCTGTCATGCTACCTTGGTTCTTGTTATTCTCTGTGCCGTGATATTTGACATCAGTATAGTCATTCTTCATAGTTATCCATCTCGGTTCAATTCTAGCTCTTTGTCATGATATTATTTCTGTTGGCATATTGCATTACCATCATGATCATCAAGCCTATTGTATCCTATGCTCAAACCATCATTGCATCCTACATTGAAGTTTTTGTTCCTCAATAACAAGCTTGATTGAGTTTGTATCTACTGAACCTTATTTCTGCTGTTGTGTTTGGGATCAGTTCAAAACATTCGCAAGAATTTTTGAATCTCCCATTCATCCTCCCTCTGGTCGATATACTCTCGGTCCTAACAATTGGTATCAGAGCAGTTACTCCCTATCATGTTTATTAAAGGTCTAACATCCTTGGAGTTTTGAGTATGTCATATGCAGGTAGATGCTCGCACTCTGAAAGATTTCCTATCTTCAATGGAAATGACTATCTCTATTGGAAAAAAGAATGAGAATCAGAATTCAAGCCATCGATCTAGAACTGTGGCAAACTGTGGAAAATGGATAGACTATTCAACACCCTGATGCTCCAATCCCCGGTGACAAAGCTATACTGCGGTTGGATGCACAAGCAAAAGACATCATGTGTGCAAGTATCTCAAAGGACATTTTCATTCGGTTCCGATCACTTGACAGTGCTAAGCAACTCTGGGATGCCATCGAAAATGCTGATGAAGAATTCATTGCTAGAACAGACCCTCGCATTCAAATGCTTCGTGCCATGGTTGTTGGTTTCAGAAGCCTTCAAAAAGAAAGTGCTATATGGAACTCACTAATATGTTGACAAATATTGTTGAAAGACTTCATCAATGAGGAGTAACTGGTATCGCAGATATAGACATGGTCAACAAGCTGCTCAGTGCTCTTGACGCTACCTTCAATCCCATCATAGCAGAATCAAGAAAGACCAGATTATGAAGAACTTCATTATGTAGAGGTCATGACGTTGTTGTCACTTCACAAAGAAAAGATGGAAACTAGAAAATGCAGATCAAGAATCTTCTTCGGATGGTGAAGGAGAAATTCTCTCAAACTATGGGAGTTCACACGAAGAAGAAGATATTGAGAATGAACACACCATCACCAGAGAACTAGAGATGTTAACAGAAAGGCTAACTGATCTCATAAGACAAAATTTATACCTCACGAATGATGACAAACTTGACGTTCATGAGTCATCAAGACGGTTACCTCCGGAAGAAATGAAGTGCCTCAAGTGCAAATAATTCGGTCATCTCATAGCAGACTGTCCTTGCTGGGAAGGAAAACCTAGCAATAGATGGAAATATCTTCATTGCAGTGGATTCACATGAATGGGTCGTCATACTAAGCTCTCGAAGAAAAATGAACTTCCTCATCTTCTTCGATGAGACCAGTCACTGACATGAAAGCCAGAGCAACCATCGAGTCAAATATGAAGAGAATATCACAGCTGAATAGAGCATGTGCTGATATGACCCTGGTTTCTAAAGAGGAGGCAACAGACACTGAATCAGATGATGAAGAATTTTACAGAAGGATAGGAAGGAGCAATGCCTTCATTGCCTATGAATCATCAGACAATTTACTCGAATCAGACTCCAATGCTGATGTCTCAAGTTATGATGAACCAATCGCATTCTGTCTCATGGCAAAACCATCTAAGGATCAGGTATCTGCAAAACACCAAAAAATCATGAATGGATATTCTCCTGAATATATTGCCTATGCCTAACTGGGCAAGACTGCAAAATCTCAACATGATGAACTTGAAATGCTTGAAAAGAATCTTAGGGAAACCAAAGGATTACTGGTCGAAGAGATGGAGAAGAATCAAAAGTTGATGGAAGAGCATGATGCTTTTTCCTCAAATATTGGTGATCTTTCCAGAATATCTGATTCTCTTTTAGTCAACTTCGAGAGTCTATCTGATGAACCCCTTAACAGGAATCAAGAACTCGGGTCTCTAAAAGAGTCTCATAAGAAGCTTGCGAAAGAAAAAGATTCTCTCTTCGCCGAGCAATCTGTTCGACTTCCTGATGATTTTGTGCCCCTTGCTTAAAATGCCTAGAATGTAGCAATGTTGATTCGAATGGTGAAACTTCTAATGTTGTCATTGAGAATATTACAACAACTATGAATGATAATTCTAACCCCTCGTTCGAGGAATTTGTTGCTCTCTTTGATGAAAATTGTAGGTTAAAGAACTTGATCGAGTCAGGAATGCTAAAGAGCCTAAAAGGGCATCAAACTCTTTGTCATGTGCTCAAAAAGTCCATACTGCACAAAAACCCTCGAAAGGAAGGTTTGGGTTTCAAAAGGAAACTCAATGTTGACGGAACCTATTGGACTCCCGAGCAATATCCTCAAACAACCTGGGTTCTTTCTAAGAATAGAACTCCTGAACCTGAAACTCTTACTGGATATAACTCACCCATTTCTGTTGATACTCACGAGTTTGATGACTCAAACTACAAACTCTTCAAACACCAGAATGGTGAGGTATTTGCTCGATATGTTGGTACTAACTGCAGGTCTGGTTCACCCAAGAGGCAAATCTAGGTGAAGAAGTGCACTATTGAAAATCTGTCTGTCACTACTAACTTGAATATGCAGAGTAATTCTCTTCAAGATAATGATTATCATTTGCAGAATGGCACAAAAAAACCTTCAAATGAGCATCGGTCAAACCCTCGACAGAAGGAATACATGCGTATCTCCTCAAATAATTATACTCATGTCTCTGGAAATAACTTCAATGCATATTCATATGATTACTCTCGAAGTGCACAGGTGTCTTGCAGATCTAACCGAAGGAATGTTCCTGCTCAGACTAAGCGAATGAGCCGCTCGCCGCCCATGCAAGTGTGGGTTGCAAAAAAGAACTAACTCTCTTTGGAGGAACTTCCTTAGGGATACCTATTGCTTACTTTAAGCCCTAAGATCTATTATTGTTGATGTTGCGCTCTCTGTGGTTTTGTTCATTTGTTTTATTCTCATTTTGTTGTGTTTTGCATTCTGCCCGATGAACAACTCACTCATAGTTTTGCTTTGCTGTGTTTCCTCCTTTCTGGCTAGGTAATTTGTTTCGGACCCTGTTATCCCTCTATTCTTTCTCGTCCACTATATGTTGTCCGTCATATACATGCAATTTGATCTGTAGAAGATTTCAGTCTGACGTCCTTGGTGACAAATGAAATCAACTTCAAACTTTAATCTGTTTTTGATGTTTGCCATTCTTCAAACCCTTCGGTCTCCTATTCAGTTTCCGATATTTTCGCAGGAAACGGCTGCCATGTGCCCACGATCCCCACAATCGTTATCGTGTCCATTGAATGTGGAACGTCCCACATTTGTTGACCATAGATCTCGGAGGGGTGGTTCTGCGCTTCTGTTATATATACACCTTCCTGTGTCTTCATCCTCTTTAGTTCGTCATTTCTTCATGCATCTCCTCCCGAGCCCGAGCTCGAAGCAACGCCATCGAAGCGCCTCGAGGTGCAACTCTGGTGAACTCTCGCTGTTGTTGGTTGCGCCAGCGGGGTAAATCCTCTCCTCTGCGTTGCCGTAGTCGATCCTAGCTACCAAGTTAGGGCGCCTAGATCTAGAACTGGCCCTATCCCTTCTCTATTCAAGGGCGTTCATACCGACACATTTTTGTTGCTTTAATTCCTTGCAGTAGATCCTTAGGGTTAACTAGGTTATGACTGGTATAGTTTGTAGTTTTCACCTCGTACCAGTTATCCTGGATCTGGAGTTCATGTGTATTTCTCTCGAAAGATTAGATAGTTGTCACTCTGCCTCTTTGGCATGTTGAAATTCTCTCGATAATATATTCTCAAAATATACCATGGATTCCTTTGTTGCCTCCAAAAAACTTTCTATTTTCAGTCAAAATTGCTTCTGTGCATGTATGTGACCCTATACTGTTTTCCCTCGCATCTATTCTGCTTCACAGGTTGGTCATGGTTCACAATTTGGAAGAGCAGTCTGGTTTTGAAGAAGAAATGCCTCAGTTGCCTCCCTTGTCCGAATGATTGAAGTTGACTAGTGGAGTAAAAGCATCAAAGTCACCCAAGATACCGAAAAAGAAACCTGGGTCAGAATCCGAAGAAGAAGATGATGATATTCCCTCAGCTCACAGTCAACCTGAGGATGAACTGGTCACAGATGCTATGACTTTGTTCTCTGATGGAAATCCAAAGAAAGGTGGCCGTGGCAGAGAGAAGAATACAATGGCAGAAATGTCTGGTCCCGAAAGCTATAAAACACCACTTGGAGTTGAAACCACAGCTAAGAGAAATAACAGGCTGCAAAGGATTCGTCGTCACTGGGCGAAGAAATGGTTCAACTATGAGAATGTTCGAAGGAAATATCAAATTATTTTTGCATTCACTCCACCTTGGAATGATTGTATTGCTAAAAACTGCCTCGGCCCAGACGATGAAAAAGTCAGGCCAGCTCCAACTAAAAATGCTCATCCTAACTCCCTCAAAACAATTGTTGATTTTCCCAAAGAAGTGGAAAAGAGAGCAAAGGCTAAAGCTAAGCGTGAAGCAAGGGCTACGAAGAAAAATCAACTCGAAGAGAGAAACATCACGCTGACTCAGCAAGACGTACAAAAGAAAAAGGATCGTGCCTCTGCTCGAAAGGAAAGCAAGGCAAGGAAACCAGTTTCCCCTTGAGCTTCCCGAAAGAAATCTATTGCCAGAAAATCCAAGAAGGCAGTGTCTGTCTCATCTGATGGATCCTCCGATGAAGATGCTCCCAAAAAAATACCCATGTATGATCAACGAGCTCTTCTAAACAAGCCATACCAAACTCCCTCACCAGTGAAAGTTTCACCCCCACTAAGGTCGTCACCAAGACTTGCACCTGCTCCAGTCTCTGACAAACCTTCGGGTTCTGCCGCCCCTTCTACGAAGAGAAAGCTGCTGCCCGAAGAGAAAGCTATTGCTTCTGTTAAGAAAGCCAAAACCAGTGTTTTTGCTTCCACAGAGGAATAGAAATATGACTTCGATCTCATGACTGATGTTATCGAAAGTGCTGCCTACGATGCCAAATCAGTTAATTTGAGCAGTTTGGCTCTTCCAGATGACGTTACCAAGCTGGTAACGAAACTTTTCGTTGAGCTGGGAAAAATGACCGAGAAGCTAAATCAAGCTATCGGGGACAAGAAAACTCTCAAGCAAATGAGATCATAGCATCAACGATATGTTTAGTAAAAGCTTTATTTTGACTATAAGCATGAGGTGAATTAGCATGGATTGCAACAATAAAATATAATCAATCAAAGAACAATTATCATAATTAAAGTCCTTGAAATCCAAAGGAGTGGGTCCATCGCTACTTAAAGTTTTAACCTCGGAAATCCCACTTTTATCAATTTTTTATTAAGATCTTCACTGATGTGGAGCATCCCACGTTCATCCCCATGTACACTTCGACTACTCTCCAAGCCCCAAGGATACATAAGATGAGACCTCGACTATGCGCCATTGGACACAAGGTGAATTCACTCCTCTTCGAACCGTCACTTTCCACGTGTGAGACATGGCTACTACCTCATGCATGGACCTTGCCTATACTCAGGTACAACCGAGATAACCATGGAGAATCAAAGGACAAAGGCCAAGCATGGAATAGGAGGAGGAAGAAGAACCAGCTGCTACAGGCCCCGGACATCCGGCCCTTCCCGCAAGCCCGGACATCCGGCCACAGCCCGGACATCCGGCGCCCATCACAGAACGCATCCAGGAGCTGAACCCCGTCAGCCCGGACATCCGGCTCTTCCTGAGCCGCCGAACATCCGGCGCCTGCCCGGAAATCCGGCGCACGCTATCCAGAGAGCAGAAGCATCGGCCACTCCAGCCCGGACATCCGGCCCGCTAGCCCAGACATCCGGCACCTCGTGAAGGCCCGGACATCCGGCCCGACGCCCGGACATCCGGCCTCCCCTGCCTGCGTGCAGCGCATCTGGGCCGAGGCCCATGTACCCCTTTGCCCCTTAGACTATATATACTCCCCCTCCACCTATGTTTTAGGGTTAGCATTGGATTAGCTCATGTTTGTGTGAGAGCCTTTGCTCATCCACTTGGATACTTCTCCTCGGAGTCCACGACCTCTTCAGAGAAGATCCCTCAAGCGGATTCAAGACCCCTTTCTAGCGAAGAACTTCAAGGCCTCCTCGCGGAGAAGAATGGTTCCTTTGTATCCTCTCCCTTACTGACTTTGGATCTCGTGTATCTCTTTGTGTGTGGTGATCTAGCACTTGTGAGATTGATTCCTTGTCGGTTTAGCGATTCTCTCTCGTTTTCCCCGTGTTTTCCCGTTGTGCTTCCGCGTGTTCTTCGTCATTCCCCGTAGGATCCACTCCAAACGTGAAAGATCGACGCTATAGAGTTCCACCCTACATCATCTTGGTATCACGAGCCACGTTGATCACGTTTTTGGAGCCCCTACCCCTCTTTTTCTAGCTTGATTTTGTTGATTTCGTCCTAAATCCGAAAATCCCCACAAAAAATAGCCCCCCAATTTTTTTTTGTGATTTGTTGGTCTAATGATATTTTGTTGATTTTGATCCATGGATTTGCTTGGTTTCAAGTGGATCTAGCTTTCCCACAAGTTTCCCCACTTTCCATCCACAAAATCTCTCCAATTTTGCGCCCGAAATCATCGATTTCCGCCCCAAAATCGAGTTCCTCGAGTTCATCCTCGGATTTGGAGCCCGGACATCCGGCCC
Organism: Triticum aestivum; assembly: GCF_018294505.1. NCBI lineage: Eukaryota > Viridiplantae > Streptophyta > Magnoliopsida > Poales > Poaceae > Triticum > Triticum aestivum. Next base: position 275,965,372 of record NC_057795.1, on the reverse strand, counting down.
GACCCCCAGACATCCGGCCATCCCGGAAATCCGGCTCCTGTAGTGCATTTTTGCACAAGTTTCTGGACATCAGGTCCCGGAAATCCGGCCCGACCCCCGGATGTCCGGCCCCTGGAATTTCAGTTTTTTTCGTTTCATCGTTTCGGCCATAACTAATTCATCCGGAGTACGATTTTGACGTTCTTTAGCTCATTTTGAAGCTATTGACATCCCCCATCCCACAAAAATACCACCGACACCATTTCACTCCATCAAATTTTTGAAAATTTGGCAAGTTTGCCTAGGACCTCCACCACATCATTCGCATAGCCACCACCGACTTCCGCAACCTAACCCATTTTGTTCCCCATAGCATTTGAGGTTGTTTGAGTAGTGACTTGAGTCTCCTAAGGTGTTTCGGCTACTTAGGGACGGTTGCTTATTCATCAACCACCACCACCACCACTTCCACATAACCTTCCCACCATACACTTCCGACAACCCAACTTAACCCAATTGTTGTTTGAGCTTGTTCGAGTTGTGGCTTGTGTCTCCTAAGGTGTTTCGGCTACTTAGGGACTGCAACTTCAACTTTGACACGTGTATAGCCCGTCATCCCACCTCCGCATTGCCAAGTGCACACCACCACCGCTCTCCGCTACCACCATTTTGACATTTGACGTGTGAGATTTTGAGTTCGCGGTTTTTCTGTTTCCTAAGGTGTTTCGGCTACTTAGGGACGAGACTCCATCATCTTGGTTTCTACATCAAGATCACCGCCACTCATCATCGCCAAGGACGGTAACCTCCATATCATCTTGGTATCGTGGTATCCCTCCATTGTATATTCCCCTTGCCATTGCATTGTTAACCCCTAGCCCATTTTGCGTTACTTACCTATCGAGACTAGCCATTTGAGTATTGCCGGCAACGTTACTTGTGCACATTAGTGATCATACTTCCCATAGCATACATACCATATCATCGTGGTGCATATATTGCTATCATATCTTGTGTCGCAAGTTTGTTCCCGCATATACACAATTGCTATCTTGGTTTGTGCATTGTGCAAAAGTGGCCATACAAAAAAAGAGAAGAAGAATAAGATTTTAAGCAAAAGAAAGAGAGAGCAAAGAAGCTTGTAAGAAAGTTCCATAGCATCATACCACATTGCATATAAGATTGTCATATCCGATCATCTTGGATCATCTTGAGAGAAACACCGGGAACCATACGTACATAGCATACTTGGGATAGAAGTTTATCCATTTTGCATCTTATAGGTTGTGCACAAGTGTCGTATCCACCTATTGAGCAATCGTGCTAGCGTCTCTCTTGAGTTGTGCAACATGAGTGTTTTCCGTGGATTCCACATTTTGTGCTGATTCCTTGGTTGCACGACCCCATTTATCTATCTGTGTGTGCGTTTCCGTGTGCCATTCTTTGCTATTGGTCCATTTGTTTCACTTGCGAATTTGTGAATCTCTTTCAACATTATTGACTCTGGCTAACATTTTGCATTAAATTTTTGTGCCACTACCCTCACCGAGCTCCTCCATAAGCTTTACTTGTGTAGGTGTGAGAACCGACAAGGATTGGTACCATTAGTGCTATTTCATTGTCCGCATTTGAGTGAACTTGATTCATTGTCAACATCGGTCAAGGTATATTGGTATAAGTTCTTCTCTTTCTCCCACTCATATTTGCTCGAGTCTTGTGACGGATAGGCAAGGCATTCCCTCTCCGGTCTACGACAACAATGACGGCGTGAACAACTACATCAACAAAGCGTCCATCTTCGATCTACAACGACAAATGCAAAGCGCACAATCAAGATTGCAAGAACGCATCGAGAACATCTCCATCGACATTTTCCACTCCGAAGCAAGGAAAAGGGACTACATCGACAAGAAGCTTTCCGCACATAAAGAGGAGCAAGATGCAAGGATGGAGGAGATTAGAGCCTTGATCAAGTCTTCTTCCCCTTCGTCATCTTCAAGGCGGCGACATTAAAGCCACAAGTCTTTGGAGCGCGAAAAGGATGCAAGTGCAAATCGTCCTCGTCCACATCTCCATGGCGACCACCATCACATCCGTGATCAACATCGTCATGAAGGGCAAGTCACCTCCAAAAAACGTGTGCACGACGATGACGAACGCCTACGAGCTCAAGCACTACATCGACATCATCATCATGAAGATGCTCCACAAGCGCAAATGCACAAGTCCCAACAAGACCTACTTCACGCCAAGTCCAAGCTTCATGAGCCAAAGAGAATACTGCGAGATGACCACCACCAAGACGGCGCTACGGCTACCACCACCAAGATGGCGCTACGGCTACCACCACCACTTCGGCATCTTCGCCAAGTGCTATCAAGGCATCTTCGCCTTTGGACGTACGGCATCTTCGCCTACTTCCCACGTGTACGCCTACATCGACTTCATCAAGTCCAAGGCGACTACCTATGAGTGAGGGCGACACTTCCATCTTCGGAAGCCCCTCAAGGACGATGGCCGAGCACGGGAAACTCCCTTCGGTCATGGAGACGAGCTCCAAGGTGCCACACAATATGGACCTCCCACACCAAGACGGTGACAAGACGGTCGAGCAAGGGCCATCCCCTTCGACTACGGCGACAAGCGTGAACCTCTTCAACAACATGAAGACGGCGCCCACATTGGACTCATACTCCGAGTCAAGTTACGCGACCGCACATGGAGACATTTGCACCTACATCTCTCCGACATCCACACATGTCGAGATTCCCCAAGTGCCATGTGAGGAGAGCCACCACCACATGAGTGACATGAGTGACTCCACCATACATGACATTGAGAGCATTTCCTATGAGAGGATGAGTGTGACCACCACTAGACCCACACATGAGAACATGCCACACATCCTATGTGAGGTTGAGCGCCATTTGAGTGACTCCACCAACCATATGAGTGAGAGCATCCTTGAGGGAGTGAGTGAGCCACAACACTTAGTGAGTGAGGTAGTTGACACGGCATGTGAGGCCACTATGATTTCTAACGACTTAACCTCTACTCCTAGTGTGTTTTCTTCTTTGATGCTAGGTCTCCTACATGACGACATGCCTATCCTCGACGAGTCCATCCCTCCAATGGAAAAACCGATGGCCGTGGTGGACAATGATGCACCCCCCACATGGTTCCATCAAGATGAAGATGACAATGATTGGATCTTCAACACCTCACCTACAACACATGAGCTATGCACCAAAGGTAACATAGGTGATGGTACTTCTCTTGTCCCACTAGTGGACCATCTTGACATCGATTGCTCCCATGATGTTGACCCACCTATTCCCATGCTTCATGCTAGTGAAACTTCTTCATGCCTTGACTTACCTATTTATGATGAATATGATGATGAGCATGTTGAGTTGCCTAGTTGTGATGCTATGCTCCATAGGAGATCATGTGAAAATTCTTTTGGCCACGTCATGTTTGACAATCCATTGAACTTGTCATATGCTATGAGTGAGATCTCCCATATTACATCTTTGCAATCTCAACATAGTAACTATGCATGCCCCATTAAAATAAATCCTATTTGCACTTATGGCATAGATGACGAGATGATGGTCATTGGCTTTTGTTTTTCATGTGATGATATTGCCATGCTTCCTTTACATGATTTGCGCAATTCATCCTATATGTCATGCCATGATCACATTGTTCCAAATATGCATTGTTTTGGATGTTTTCAATATTCTCCATGTGATGTTTCCATTGATGCTCATGAGGAGACCCCTATAGTTTCCTCATACATATTAGGAGATCTTGATGCATTTCATCCATTGCATGATTTCCATGATTGCTTGCACCATATGCATTCCATGAATAACAATGCTCTAGATATTTCTCATGATGCATTACATCCTTTGAGTCTCCATTATGCCAGACATAATGACAAACCTCTCATGATGGATGACATGTTTCTATATCACGCATCTCATTTATTTGAGCATTGGCTATTTAGTGCTAACCAACACAAGCATGTGCGCGTCATGATGGATGATGTGTACATCTACCACGCACACACAATTTTTCCTTTGTCTTTGTTTTGTGTAGGTACTCATGTATACTCGTCAACCTCTCAATCCCAAGAGTTGACAAAATGAGCTCTTGAGAGCAACGATAACTTGGGATCCCGTGGAATATCCTTACCACCATTCTTTTCATGCAAGGACTACGCGCATCTCTTTTACTTGGCTCTCACACGACTATGGGCTATTTACCACTTGTCACCTTATGCCCATACTATTGTGTTCACTTTGCATGTTATTCTTGCTTCTATGCCTTTGCCATGCAATTGTGACCCTTGCTTGCATCTACCCATGATTCACCATTATGCTACTCCTATGTGTATTTGCATGCTTGGTGGAGATCCTTGTTTCTTTTGCCATGTTTATCATGTGCCCCATGCTATCGATGCTTGTTGTGTTGGGAGAGTCATGATGTCCCATTACTATTTACATATGGTCTCTCACCAATACATTGATGATATTTTTCTCATATCTTGCTTTCATGCTTGTGATATGTCATGTGCATTATCCATGCCCACTATTTGCACCAATGACATACTTGCCATGATTCCTCCTAGTATGTTGCATCTTCACACTACTAGCTTGCTTGACTTGGTCACTATGATTGCTTGCTATGTTGCATCACCCATGTTCCACTATTACTTGCTTTCTTGGGTTGATGACATATATGCTCATGCCTCTCACATGATATATCTTGATCATTGTCTCTTGTCTCAATTAGTTGCCTCTCTCACCTCCACTTGTATTGAGTGCAACCATACTATGCTTATTGATCTTGAAGACTTTGACACTATACTTGTGATGCATGCTTGTTTACTTGAGCCTATAGCATTTGGTTGTTCTTGCATCATATGCCTCCATACTATGACACGCTCCCTTGTACTTTCTTATGATGAGCATGATGCATACACTTGTTGGGTATATTGCCACTCGAATGATAGGTTTTGCATTTCCGCTAACCTCATTTGTTTTTCCGAGTGTTTGTCATGTTCTTTCATTTTGGAGGTTTCACAAGGCGATGCCGTTATGCGACATATTGGTTATGTGAAGGCATACATGATGTACAACTCCAACATCTTCGGGAACTTTCTTGAGGTGAACTCCTTCTCTTTAAGCCATCCTCAAATACGCATATTGGATGGGTCACTCTTTCATTGTTGTTTCCTTCTTGTTGTCTACATGACACATCTCGCGAGCGGAGGAGCAACATTGGAGATTGGCTCTATGGACCTTTACATTGAGGAGCGCTCGGACTTATTGGATGCACCTTCGGTTTTCCACTCTTGCCACGACATCGAGCATTGGTACACCAAAACCTCCATATTTGTTGATTGTGCTCATATATGTCATGCTCGATGGACATTTCATATTCACCACAAGTTTGCACCGTATGCATGGATTGACTCACATTATGCTTGTCTTGTTGCATCTATTTCCATGTCATCCATGATATATGAGCTTGTTCACTTCCTTAGCAAATTTGTTGTGATCTTCCTTGATGGCATATTCATACATAATGATCATATTGTCGACCATCAATTGCATGATACTATCCACATATTGAGCATCCATTGCTATGTTCATGCTTTTGATGCACCATCCCATTACGACATCATTTTGCACCGTGGTTGCATTGCTCATACTCATAACACAATTGTGTGCACAATGATTACATTTGTTCCCATGAATGCTTTGCATACTGAGGGAGTCCTGGACTAGGGGGTGTCCGGATAGCCGAACTATCATCATCGGACGGACTCCAAGACTATGAAGATAGAAGATTGAAGACTTCGTCCCGTGTCCGGACGGGACTTTCCTTGGCATGGAAGGCAAGCTTGGCGATACGGATATGTAGATCTCCTACCATTGTAACCGACTCTGTGTAACCCTAGCCCTCTCCGGTGTCTATATAAACCAGATGGCTTTAGTCCGTAGGACGAACAACAATCATACCATAGGCTAGCTTCTAGGGTTTAGCCTCCTTGATCTCGTGGTAGATCCACTCTTGTAACACACATCATCAATATTAATCAAGCAGGACGTAGGGTTTTACCTCCATCAAGAGGGCCGGAACCTGGGTAAAACATCGTGTCCCTTGTCTCCTGTTACCATCCGCCTAGACGCACAGTTCGGGACCCCCTACCCGAGATCCGCCGGTTTTGACACCGACATTGGTGCTTTCATTGAGAGTTCCTCTATGCCGTCACCATCAGGAAGAATGCCTTTTCCCGTCTTTAAAGACGGCACCGTCGTCAAGGGAGCTTTGGCCGCCGGCCAGACTATCCGGCTAGGCAGTTTCCTTATGACCGCCTGTTCGGCCACCGCTCCGACAATGACCTCTCAGGTCATTAAAAGCGATCTTCACGTCAGCTCAGAATTTGCCGAGAAGCTAGATCCGATTGAGCTCTCCTCCATAAACGAGCTCTTGGATCGCATCGCCGCCCTGGGAGTCGCTACCGACTACGATCAGATTGGGCTTAAAACCGATATGACAGAAATTAACTCTCCCCAGGTTACCCACCATGTTGTTGTGGTAGAGGAACAATGTGGCGACTTTTCTTCTATGTTAAAAACCAACTATGTCTGGATTCCCGATCCCTCCATGCCGGATTCCCGCGGAGGGACGGACGCCAATCAAATACTGAATCTAAAGTCAGGCATCGGACCAGATTTGTTGAAAAGCATCCAACAAACCAAGCTTCCAAATCCGGAAGCTTCTTGGCCTTTGAGCCTCAGATCGGGCGGGGTTCCGAACTTAATTCCACCCGCCCACCCAAACATAAGCGATCTGTCTCAAATACGGCAAGAGCCCAACGAAACAGTACATCATTACTGGGCCAGATTCCTCCTGGTTATGAACAGGATAAAGGACTGCCGTGAAGAAAGCCCGATTTCAATTTTCTGCAACAATTGGACGGACAAGGGAATCATAAACGCCATCAATCATCGCGAAGCTACACGCTTCGCCGACCTAGCGACCATTGTACAAAAATACTGCGCGATGGAGAGTGCCTGGAAAACCGAAACTAGGTTTTGGGACAATCCGGCCTTGAATACAACCCTAGTCCGAAATAAAAGGGTGTGTCATACTCAAGCACCTGGAAACCAAAAAGCAAAAATCCCCTAAAGGGTACGGAACCGTACTGGAGGGATGGCTCAACGGACCCTGCAAAATCCACAGTACGAAGGGCGCCACTCCAACACATAGCCTTCGAGCATGTTGGATACTACGGCAGGTGGCCAAAAGTGGCGAAGTGTCAGGACCCCGACTCGATGTCACATCGATCTAGCCTATAGCACCTCATATCACTTTGCGGCCTCACGCACGGTATCCCCACGGGTGTCGCCTTACCTTTTCCCGGGACCGTTTGCGTCTTTTGGCTCACGTATATGATAGTGTCGCTAGCATCCATATGATAAGGAGCCCGGGCTGACATGACTAGTCGTAAACCCAAAGTGGCACAGACTTACAGGGACAGGCATTCATGACCCAGCCTCGAACGTGTCGGTCAACAGCAAGTGGGTCCGGGCTGTAGCACTGGGCTAGCAGGACTCCGGTAAACCGGGCTGTAGCGGGCTAACAGGACTCCGGTACTCAATGCGTGACATTTCCCCGAAGGGACAGACACCGGAACGAGGAAGGACACATGCCGGCCAGCCTAAGTGTTCCAGAGCAGTAGCAAGCTACCATGGCTCAGCGGTAACACTAGGAGACATTTCCCGGTAAGAGGGGCTACTAAAGATAAACAACTAGATAGTCAGATCCCACACATACCAAGCATTTCAATCATACACACAATATGCTCGATATGTGCAAATACAACGAAGCATCACAACATGACTCTATGACACAAGTACTTTATTTAAGGCTCAGAGAGCCATACATAACATACACAAAGGTACGGGTCACACGACCCAGCATTCAAGTCATACAGTCATACAAACCAGCAGCGGAAGTAACTTGTCTGAGTACAGACAACTAGTAAAATAAAAGAGGCTTGGAAAGCCTAACTATACTACGTGGTCCTTCACAAGCTCAGGATCACCACCTGGGTCTTAGCCTACTCATTGATGTCAACGTCTACGTAGAACCCATCAGAAGGGGTTGCAGCGTCTTCTGTAAAAATATAAATTATAGCAACATGAGTACAAAGGTACTCAGCAAGACTTACATCAGATCCTACATACATGCATGTTATCAAGAAGGGTTGGTGGAGTTATTGCAGCAAGCCAGCTTTGACTCTTGGCTAGGCTAACCTACGAGACTCCAACTCGAAAAGGTTTTGCGCACACGAGTCCACTACTCACCACTTCAATACACTACCGAGGATCCACCTCCGTCTTCCTACGGAAGAGCCATCCTCGGCACTCACACTTATCTTGAGGCTTTTAGTAGTTTCCATTTACTTGTCTATGAACTGTATAGGCAACCAAGTAGTCCTTTACCGCGGACGCGGCTATTCGAATAGATTATGATAACCCTGCAGGGGTGTACTTCTTCATACATGTTTCCACCACTTAGCGTCTGCACATGACATGTGCTCGGCAGACTTCAAGCGAAAGCCGACGTGGGTGTAGAACACGACCTACCTAAACACTTAAGCCTCTATTCCAGGTTTATCGCCTATCCAGGTTCCATCCGTAGGGAGTCCGGCCGAGGTTTCCCATACGGCCCCGAACGATGTGAACAGGGTTCCCGAGATACCTAACGGGTATTCAGTACACCGTGCCACGTACCTACCGCATCACAGCCCACCCCTACGGTCAGCGCTGTCCACGGCCTCCAGTAGGCTACAAACACCAGAAACTACTTGCAACTCCTGGACAGAGAGCTAGGGTGATTAAGAAGTCGAGCGGGGTCATATTTCAGGGCCCAATGCATGGTAGTAGCTGTATCTTAAATCACACATACAGATCTCAGTGCTTAGGGTCGGCTTCAATGAAACAACCCACCATGTACTCCTACATGGCCTCTCATCGATACCTCTACCAAATCGTGTTCACCACACCACTCTCATTACCGACATAATCATTTCACTCTAGCCCATCACCCAGATGAACCAAACCTGACACGACTCTAAGCTTAGCAGGCATAGCAAGGTAGGAACAACACATAAACATGGCTCATACAACTCCTAAACATGCTAGTGGGTTTCATCTAGTTACTGTGGCAATGACAGGTCATGCAGAGGAAATGGGTTCAACTACCGTAGCACACAGTAGTTTGAAACGCGTTGTCTTAATGCAGTAAAAGAGAGCAGGAGCGAGAACATGGGATTGTATCGATATGATCAAATGGTTGGTTGCTTGCCTGATGGTTCGATGCACTGATACGGTTCTTCGTTAGGGTAATCACGGTACTCCTCGGAGGCAGAACCTGTCGCAAAGGACACCGATACACAACCATCATCAAACAAGGTGCAACAATATGATGCATGCATGAAACATGGCAATATGAGTGTGTTGGGCTAATGCAACTAAGACCAGAAGGGTTTGAACAAATTTGAATCGAAGATTCAAATTTCAAACTCAAACATGGCCTTTTAAAGTGCTTTTCCTTGTTCTGCTTAAAACATCAATTTAACTTGTTTGATCATGCATGAAAATAGTACAGATGGATAGATTGGATTTTTCTGATCATTTTTCATATATAATTTGTCTAATTTGGAGTTACAGAATAAAAGTTATGAATTTTTGAAGTTTAAATAATATTCTGGAATTTCCTGATTTAAATTAAATCCAGAAATATATATATTGCGCCAGCATGACGTCAGCATGACGTCAGTGGTCAACTGCGGCTGGCTGGGGTCAAACCTGACGTGTGGGGTCCACACGTCAGTGACAGGGGGGTTAAACGGGGTTAGTTTAATCCTAATTAGGAATTAGTGGCGCTGGGGCCCACTGGTCAGTGTCAGGGGGTTAACTAACCGTGATTAGCACTAATCTGACCACCTGGCCGACGGGGCCCACGCGTCAGTGACCCTGGGGGGGTCAAACCCCAGGTCAAACAGGTCAAACCCACCGGCGACATGACGCCGGCGAGGCCCGAGACGGCGGCGCGATACGGAAACGCGCTACAGGGCACGGGCGAGGCCGTGCTTGGGCTCGTTGGAGAGCCCTTGCTCCCGCGCGTCGAACAGTGGTGGTGGCCGTGCCTGTGGTGGCCGGTACCGACGACTGCGAGCTCGTGAGCGGCGGCCGGAGTTCGGGTGCGGTCGGGATCGGCGTTGCTGCTCGCAGGCGAGGGAGCTGAGGCGCTGGAGGGGCTCTACGGGTCCTTACGGACTTGTTGGACTCGCCGGGGTGACCAAATGGTCACCGGAGCTGCGTCGACGGCGGAGGTTCGGCCGTGGTGGGAAACGGGGTTACGGTGCGGGAACGAGGGGGAAAGGAGGGGGAAACGGTGGCGGAGCTCACCGCGGTTGCAGTGGGCGTCGAAGCGGGCTCGGGGACACGCTGGAGACGGCGAATCGACGGCGATGGTGGTCGGAGCCCGAGGAGGAAGACGATGGCGTGGAGGCGATGCAGAGCTTCCCGAGGGGCTTGGCTTGGTGGGGAGGAAGAGGGGGTCGCGGCGGAGCTCCTGAGCTCAGCGGAGGGGCGAGGGGTGGCCGGTGATGGCTGCTATGGCAAACGGCGGCGATGGTGGTGTTCGGCCGTGAGAGAGAGAGCGAGGGAGAGGAGGGGAAGAACCGAGGGAGAGTGAGAGAGTACGGGGGAGGGCGTGGCGTCTTTCCAGGCCATCCCGACGAGGAGGGGAGGGGCAGGCAGGCAGGCGAGCAGGTGGCGTGGCGCAGTGGCGCGCGCGTGCGCCGGCCACACTCCCCTCCCTCTGTCGAGGACGAAGACGACAGAGGAGGGAGGCGGGCTGGGCCGCCTGCTGGCTGGGCCGGCCAGCTGGCTGGGCTGCACAGGGAGGAGCCCAGGTAAGGTTCTCCCTTTTATTTATTTCTGTTTTCTAATTTCTGACATTTGTTTTGATTTAAATAAAATATTAAATCATTTATTACCTTATGCCAATTTTTGCAGGAGCTAGATATATTATTCCAGAGCTCCCCAACAGGTGGCATAATTTTTGGACATATATTAATATATATAACTAATATATTTCCAATGCAAATATTTATGCATTAATTCCAAATGCCCAAAATAAATACCTATGAGCTCTTAAAAATATTGGTTTGATTTTATCTCTGTCCAATATTTTCAGAGAGCAACATGAGCATTTTCTTGGACCCTTTTGGAGAAATTTTTATTTGGGTCATTTTCAGAAATGATTCTGAGGGTTTCACAAATCCCCATTTCAAGTTTCTAATGAAAGAGTAAACATGATGCAACACTCTAATGCATGACTAGCTAGGGTGTGACAACTCACCCCCACTCAAAAGAATCTCGTCCCGAGATTTGGGTTCCTCCGGGAAGAAGGCGGGATACTCGAGTCGAAGACGATCCTCCCTTTCCCAAGTTGCTTCATCCTCAGAATGGTGCGACCATTGAACTTTGAGAAACTTGATATTATGACGTCGGGTGGTACGTTCGGCCTGATCGAGGATACGAATGGGGTACTCTCGATATGTAAGATTATCTTGGAGATCAAGCGTTTCGTGGTCCACTCCACGGATAGGATCCGAGAAGCAACGCCTGAGTTGAGAAACGTGGAAGACATCGTGGACTCTGGAGAGGTGCGGAGGTAGTTCCAACTGGTAGGCAACTTCTCCTCGTTTGGCAAGAATGCGAAAAGGTCCAATGTAACGAGGAGCCAATTTGCCTTTGATACCGAAACGATGGGTTCCCTTCAGAGGGGTGACCCGAAGATAAGCCTTCTCGTCAACCTCGAAAGTCATAGCCTTATGTTTTCGGTCATATTGACTCTTTTGACGAGATTGGGCTGTTTTCAACTTTTCACGAACGATACGAACTTGTTCTTCTGCTTCCTGAATCATATCCGGGCCAAAGAATTGTCTTTCCCCGGTCTCTGACCAGTTAAGGGGTGTTCGACACCGTCGTCCATAGAGAACTTCAAAAGGGGCTTTACCCAAGCTAGATTGATAGCTGTTGTTGTAAGCGAATTCGGCAAATGGAAGGCACTTCTCCCAGTCCATTCCGAATGAGATAACAGAGGCTCGAAGCATGTCTTCTAGAATCTGGTTGACGCGTTCCACTTGACCACTCGACTGAGGGTGGAAAGCGGTGCTAAAGGAGAGACGGGTTCCCATAGCATTTTGGAAACTTTCCCAAAATCGAGAGGTGAAAAGACTTCCTCGATCCGAGTTAATTTCCAAAGGAACACCATGGAGGGACACTATTCGGGAGATGTATAAGTCTGCCAGCTGACTAGCGGTTATACTCTCACGAACAGGTAAGAAATGGGCTACTTTGGAAAGACGATCGACAACGACGAAAATAGCATTATTCCCTCTCTTGGTCCTGGGAAAACCGGTAATGAAATCCATACCAATTTTATCCCATTTCCATTCAGGAATAGCTAAGGGTTGAAGGGTGCCAGCAGGCCGTTGATGCTCTGCTTTTACACGACGACAGACGTCGCAATTAGCAATATACTGAGCAATTTCTCTCTTCATCCTAGTCCACCAGAACCTCTGGCGTAGGTCCTGATACATCTTAGTACTACCGGGATGAATGGTGAGAGGAGATTCATGAGCCTCCTTAAGGATCAACTGCCGTAGATGCTGGTTCTTGGGAACCACTAGACGGTTCTCAAAGTACACAACACCATGATCATTTGTGGAGAAACAACTAGCACCTCCGCTAGCAATGTTCTCTTTGATTTTAGATATTCCCTTATCTCGCTTTTGGGCAGCGATGATTTGATCCGTAAGAGTAGGTTTTGCTACCAAGGTGGAAAGAAAACCTTGAGGAACAATGTGAAGGTTAAGCTTCCGAAATTCCTCATGGAGAAGCGGTTGACTTTGTTGTAACATCAGGTTGTTACAATAAGATTTACGACTTAGCGCATCAGCCATGACGTTGGCTTTCCCTGGGGTGTAGGTTATTCCTAAGTCGAAGTCTGTGATCAACTCAACCCAACGTCTTTGCCTGAGATTCAGATCCGGTTGGGTGAAAATGTACTTCAGACTTTGGTGATCAGTGAATATTTCGCAACGGTTACCGAGGAGGTAATGTCGCCAGGTCTTAAGTGCATAGACTACGGCTGCAAGCTCTAGATCATGAGTAGGATAATTCTCCTCATGTGGGTGCAATTGCCGTGAAGCGTAGGCAATTACGTGTCGATCTTGCATGACAATGCAACCTAGTCCTTGTCGCGAGGCGTCGCAGTAGATAACAAAGTCCTTGGAGAAGTCTGGCGGTACCAGTACGGGAGCAGAGGTCAGGCGTCTTTTCAGTTCCTGAAAGCTGTGCTCACATTGTGGAGTCCATTCGAACTTCTTGTCTTTCTTGAGGAGTTCGGTTAGAGGTTTAGCAACTTTGGAGAAGTTCTCGACAAAGCGACGGCAATAGCTCGCTAAGCCCAGAAAACTCCGAACTTGCTTGACCGATTCAGGTGGTGTCCAATTAAGGACGGCTTGAACTCGCTCAGGGTTAACAGCAATACCTTTACCAGATATTACATGACCCAGATAGGTCACTTCTGACAACCAGAATTCACATTTAGAAAATTTGGCATAAAGGCGATGCTCTCGAAGTTTCTTCAACACTAGCCTTAGATGTTCGGCATGTTCTTCCTCGTTCTTGGAGTAGATGAGTATATCATCGAGGTAAACCACGACGAATTTATCCAAATACTCCATGAAGATTGAGTTCATTAACCGAGAAAAGGTGGCTGGAGCGTTGGTTAACCGAAGGACATGACGGTGTACTCGTATTGGCCATAACGAGTAACAAAGGCCGTTTTAGGAATGTCCCCGTTTCTGATTTTGATTTGATGGTAGCCCAACCTCAAATCCATCTTGGAGAAGACTGAGGATCCAGCGAGCTGATCATACAGGTCGTTGATCCTGGGAAGCGGATATTTGTTCTTGATTGTGACCAAATTGACAGGTCGGTAATCTACAACCATCCGGTCCGTACCATCCTTCTTCTTGACGAATAGGACGGGGCAAGCCCACGGAGATGAGCTAGGTCGGATGAAACCCTTTTTCAAGGACTCATCGAGTTGTTTCTTAAGCTCGGCTAGTTCTAGTGGTGCCATCTTATAGGGTCTTCTAGCAATCGGAACGGTTCCTGGAATGAGGTCTATTACGAACTCAACATCCCTGTCAGGTGGAACACCTGGCAATTCCTCTGGGAAGACATCCGGGAAGTCACGGACTACCGGAACGTCCTCAAGGTCTGGCAAAGGGCTGGCGTTAAGAGAATATAATTGTCGCTTGGCTATTCGGGTCAAGACATTGACTATCTTCCCCGAAGGATGGGTGAGTTGAACAGTCCTAGAGAAGCAATCAATTTTGGCTTGATGAGCTGACATCCAGTCCATACCCAAAATGATATTAATATCTGAAGATTTAAGGGCTATCAAAGATGCGAGGAAAACAAGTCTGTCGACTTGGATTTCATTTCCATAACTTACCCTAGAGGTCTGCCATCTAGAACCAGGAGTAGAAATTTCCATAGTGGATGGCATGTCACAGAATGCGACGTTATGCAAACGAGCATAGTTTTCAGATATAAAAGAATGAGAGGCTCCTGTATCGAAAAGAACAGATGCCGGGTGGCAATTAACAAGAAGCGTACCGAGAACGACGTTGGGATCCTCTTGAGCTTCTTCGGCAGAGATACAGTTGACATGGCCACGTGAAGCGGTGGCCGGCTTGGCGTGGAACACTTTCCCTGTCGGCTTGCCACGGCCAACAGCTTTAGCAGACTGGTTGGGGTTGGTCTGGGGACACTCACGCATATAGTGGCCAGATTCCCCACACTTGAAACAAGTCACGGAACTGGTACGTGGAGGAGCATTGTTGGTTGGACCCCCATAGGGCTTGGCCGGAGCAGACTGTTGAACAGGGCGAGGCGCCTGGAAAGATGGCCTCGGTGTGAACCTGGGTGGCAGGGCGGTGTTGGGTACCCACACGCGGCGCTTCTGAGGACCAGCACCGGATGAGGAACCCATGTCACGGCCATGCTTGCGTGTTGCGTCATAGTCAGTCTGACCAGTTTCAGCACTGATGGCTTTGTTGACAAGTTTCTGAAAAGATGTGCACTCATGCAGACGGAGGTCACGGCGAAGCTCAGGACTAAGGCCCTTACGGAACCTTGCTTGCTTCTTGGCATCAGTAGAAACTTCCTCAGTTGCATATCGTGCGAGGTTACCAAACTCCCTGCTGTAAGCATCCACAGAGAGTCGGCCTTGGGTGAAACTGCAAAATTCCTCACGTTTACGGTCCATGAGACCCTCCGGAATGTGATGTTCACGGAAAGCCTCGCTGAATTCAGCCCAAGTAGTGACATGGCCCGCTGGGCGCATAGCTCCATAATTCTCCCACCATAGACTGGCGGGGCCTTCAAGATGATATGCAGCAAAGGTGACCTTGTCAGCCTCCGCTACCAGCGCGGAACGCAGTTTGTGAGAGATACTGCGAAGCCAGTCATCAGCGTCGAGAGGCTCGACGGAGTGGTGGAACGTGGGTGGATGTAATTTGATAAAATCACTGAGTGACACCACGTTAGTCCTCTGATGGTGTGCCGTGTTCTGTTCAATACGCTCCAACAAACGGTTGGTCTCCCGCTTGTTTCTCTCAGCTTCCATCATAACCTCGGCTAGGGAAGGAGGATGAGGCAGATTTGCATCCCTGACTTCACTGCCTTCGGCCTGCTCTTGAGGAGCAGGGTTAGTGCGCGTGTTGACCATCCTAGGTAAACAAGACAATGATTTAGTCAGGATGATAAAATTCCGACATAGGATACAAAATGTAAGGAATAACTCGAAATGCAAGATGATCATCCGTATGACATGGTAGATACAGAAACTGCTTCTTTATTCCATCGTCATACACACCATACAGGGTTTAGTACAAGACCAAACAAAGTACTATTACGGTGAAAAGAGGATTACATCTCATCGGAGGCATCCCAAGCTCCTATACATTATTTTTCTACACCTCCGGAAAGAGTACAAACTAGGTCATATCCCACGAGTCACGCGGGACGATAGACGACACAGCTAGTGCGAACTAGTGATACTACCACTAACTCAGACCGATCCGTAGTAGTCCTCGTAGAAGTCACCTCCATAGCCTGGAAGCTCAACATGATCATCCGGAAACAGACGATCTCGCGGAGCTTGTGGACCATAGGGGCTAGGATGAGGTCTTGGACCAACAGACGGTGGCCTGCGGGGACCGCGAGGTGGGGTGATGCCTCCTACATCACGCCAACCCATCACGTCTGGCAGAGCAGATCTCACAGGATAGAGATCGCGCATATCCGAATATCCAGCTTGCACCGCCGGTGCGAACCGAGTCAATGTGGCCCAGTGGTCAGCACGGGTATTGAAGAGCTCTAACCTCAAGGCCCGATTTTCACGGTCCTTATCCTCGAGCATCTCAGCAGTGGTGCGAGTCCGTGAATCCTCCTGGGTGGGGTCAGCATAGATAGCCTGGAGATACCCTTGTGCTCCCGGAAGTGATCCTGGCATATACCGGAAATCAGAGTCCCGAAATAGACCAGATCTGACTCGCATGATGGTCATCATAGAGTAGGCGGCGTCCTGCACAGCCATCTCAATAGTAACCCCGAGTCCATAGGAGCAGTGAAGGGGCTCGGTGGATCCAGGATAAGATGGAAATATCCTGACAGTGCAGAGATACTGGCTTTGATTGAAGTCCCGAAATTGCTCTTCGACCGTGTACTCAGGATACCAGCGGTATCCAGCCTCAGTCATTACCCTGACCAACTTGGCAGTATGGCCGGGTACATCTAGGCATCGAGTCAGGCGAACCACTTGATTGAGGTCGCGAGTGGCCATCTGAAAGCACAATCATAATGCAAAGGCATTAGAATTTCTAGCAAAATTTCGGCAGCATAACAGCTGTAAATGCTCAAGAAGGATTTTGAGACATTTGACAAAGGATTTCATACACACTCAACATCATCATATCAAAGTTCTGAGTCCATCCTAGCAACATAATGTGGTAGAAGAACTGAACTAGGCTTGTATCCATCATACCTATAAGGTACTACTGATTAGTAACACGTGATCCTGATAGAGAGAATAGATCCTAATTCCTTAACCCCCGGTGGAAGAATGGACTGACTCAGATCAGAATGTCATAAGATAAAGGAGTAAAAAGAGCCTTACGTTCCAACCCACAAACAATTCCCCTACATATAACTAAAGAATTTCTAGACTCAACATCGACCAGTTTGGCTTGGAGAACCTACAGGCAGTCCGGCTCTGATGCCAACGCTGTCAGGACCCCGACTCGATGTCACATCGATCTAGCCGGTAACACCTCATATCACTTTGCGGCCTCACGCACGGTATCCCCACGGGTGTCGCCTTACCTTTGCCCGGGACCGTTTGCGCCTTTTGGCTCACGTATATGATAGTGTCGCTAGCATCCATATGATAAGGAGCCCGGGCTGACATGACTAGTCGTAAACCCAAAGTGGCACAGACTTACAGGGACAGGCATCCATGACCCAGCTTCGAACGTGTCGGTCATCAGCAAGTGGGTCCGGGCTGTAGCACTGGGCTAGCAGGACTCCGGTAAACCGGGCTGTAGCGGGCTAACAGGACTCCGGTACTCAAAGCGTGACATTTCCCCGAAGGGACAGACACAGGAACGAAGAAGGACACATGCCGGCCAGCCTAAGTGTTCCAGAGCAGTAGCAAGCTACCATGGCTCAGCGGTAACACTAGGAGACATTTCCCGGTAAGAGAGGCTACTAAAGATAAACAACTAGATAGTCAGATCCCACACATACCAAGCATTTCAATCATACACACAATATGCTCGATATGTGCAAATACAACGAAGCATCACAACATGACTCTACGACACAAGTACTTTATTTAAGGCTCAGGGAGCCATACATAACATACACAAAGGTACGGGTCTCACGACCCAACATTCAAGTCATACAGTCATACAAACCAGCAGCGGAAGTAACTTGTCTGAGTACAGACAACTAGTAAAATAAAAGAGGCTTGGAAAGCCTAGCTATACTACGTGGTCCTTCACAAGCTCAGGGTCACCACCTGGGCCTTTAGCCTACTCGTTGATGTCAACGTCTACATAGAACCCATCAGAAGGGGTTGCAGCGTCTTCTGTAAAAATGTAAATTATAGCAACATGAGTACAAAGGTACTCAGCAAGACTTACATCAGATCCTACATACATGCATATTATCAAGAAGGGTTGGTGGAGTTATTGCAGCAAGCCAGCTTTGACTCTTGGCTAGACTATCCTACGATACTTCAACTTGAAATGGTTTTGCGCACACGAGTCCACTACTCACCACTTCAATACACTACCGAGGATCCGCCTCCGTCTTCCTACGGAAGAGCCATCCTCGGCACTCACACTTATCTTGAGGCTTTTAGTAGTTTCCATTTACTTGTCTATGAACTGTATAGGCAACCAAGTAGTCCTTTACCGCGGACGCGGCTATTCGAATAGATCATGATAACCCTGCAGGGGTGTACTTCTTCATACATGTTTCCACCACTTAGCGTCTCCACACGACATGTGCTCGGCAGACTTCAAGCGAAAGCCGACGTGGGTGTAGACCACGACCTACCTAAACACTTAAGCCTCTAGTCCAGGTTTATCGCCTATCCAGGTTCCATCCGCAGGGAGTCCGGCCGAGGTTTCCCATACGGCCCCGAACGATGTGAACAGGGTTCCCGAGATACCTAACGGGTATTCGGTACACCGTGCCACGTACCTACCGCATCACAGCCCACCCCTACGGTCAGCGCTGTCCACGGCCTCAAGTAGGCTACAAACACCAGAAACTACTTGCAACTCCTGGACAGAGAGCTAGGGTGATTAAGAAGTCGAGCGGGGTCATATTTCAGGGCCCAATGCATGGTAGTAGCTGTATCTTAAATCACACATACAGATCTCAGTGCTTAGGGTCGGCTTCAATGAAACAACCCACCATGTACTCCTACATGGCCTCTCATTGATACCTTTACCAAATCGTGTTCACCACACCACTCTCATTACCGACATAATCATTTCACTCTAGCCCATCACCCAGATGAACCAGACCTGACACGACTCTAAGCATAGCAGGCATAGCAAGGTAGGAACAACACATACATATGGCTCATACAACTCCTACACATGCTAGTGGGTTTCATCTAGTTACTGTGGCAATGACAGGTCATGCAGAGGAAATGGGTTCAACTACCGTAGCACACAGCAGTTTGAAACGCGTTGTCTTAATGCAGTAAAAGAGAGCAGGAGCGAGAACATGGGATTGTATCGATATGATCAAATGGTTGGTTGCTTGCCTGATGGTTCGATGCACTGATACGGTTCTTCGTTAGGGTAATCACGGTACTCCTCAGAGGCAGAACCTGTCGCAAAGGACACCGATACACAACCATCATCAAACAAGGTGCAACAATATGATGCATGCATGAAACATGGCAATATGAGTGTGTTGGGCTAATGCAACTAAGACCAGAAGGGTTTGAACAAATTTGAATCGAAGATTCAAATTTCAAACTCAAACATGGCCCTTTTAAAGTGCTTTTCCTTGTTCTGCTTAAAACATCAATTTAACTTGTTTGATCATGCATGAAAATAGTACAGATGGATAGATTGGATTTTTCTGATCATTTTTCATATATAATTTGTCTAATTTGGAGTTACAGAATAAAAGTTATGAATTTTTGAAGTTTAAATAATATTCTGGAATTTCCTGATTTAAATTAAATCCAGAAATATATATATTGCGCCAGCATGACGTCAGCATGACGTCAGTGGTCAACTGCGGCTGGCTGGGGTCAAACCTGACGTGT
Source organism: Triticum aestivum (assembly GCF_018294505.1). Lineage (NCBI taxonomy): Eukaryota > Viridiplantae > Streptophyta > Magnoliopsida > Poales > Poaceae > Triticum > Triticum aestivum. The sequence goes on along the minus strand of NC_057795.1, from coordinate 275,945,359 downwards.
GGGGTCCACACGTCAGTGACAGGGGGGTTAAACGGGGTTAGTTTAATCCTAATTAGGAATTAGTGGTGCTGGGGCCCACTGGTCAGTGTCTGGGGGTTAACTAACAGTGATTAGCACTAATCTGACCACCTGGCCGACGGGGCCCACGCGTCAGTGACCCTGGGGGGTCAAACCCCAGGTCAAACAGGTCAAACCCACCGGCGACATGACGCCGGCGAGGCCCGAGACGGCGGCGCGATACGGAAACACGCTACAGGGCACGGGCGAGGCCGTGCTTGGGCTCGTTGGAGAGCCCTTGCTCCCGCGCGTCGAACGGTGGTGGTGGCCGTGCCTGTGGTGGCCGGTACCGACGACAGCGACCTCGTGAGCGGCAGCCGGAGTTCGGGTGCGGTTGGGATCGGCGTTGCTGCTTGCAGGCGAGGGAGCTGAGGCGCTGGAGGGGCTCTACGGGTCCTTACGGACTTGTTGGACTCGCCGGGGTGACCAAATGGTCACCGGAGCTGCGTCGACGGCGAGCTCGGCGACGGCGGAGGTTCGGCCGTGGTGGGAAACGGGGTTACGGTGCGGGAACGAGGGGGAAAGGAGGGGGAAACGGTGGCGGAGCTCACCGCGGTTGCAGTGGGCGTCGAAGCAGGCTCGGGGACGCGCTGGAGACGGCGAATCGACGGCGATGGTGGTCGGAGCCCGAGGAGGAAGACGATGGCGTGGAGGCGATGCAGAGCTTCCCGAGGGGCTTGGCTTGGTGGGGAGGAAGAGGGGGTCGTGGTGGAGCTCCTGAGCTCAGCGGAGGGGCGAGGGGTGGCCGGTGACGGCTGCTATGGCGAACGGCGGCGATGGTGGTGTTCGGCCATGAGAGAGAGAGCGAGGGAGAGGAGGGGAAGAACCGAGGGAGAGTGAGAGAGAACGGGGGAGGGCGTGGCGTCGTTCCAGGCCATCTAGACGAGGAGGGGAGGGGCAGGCAGGCAGGCGAGCAGGTGGCGTGGCGCGGTGGCGCGCGCGCGCGCCGGCCACACTCCCCTCCCTCTGTCGAGGACGAAGACGACAGAGGAGGGAGGCGGGCTGGGCCGCCTGCTGGCTGGGCCGGCCAGCTGGCTGGGCTGCACAGGGAGGAGCCCAGGTAAGGTTCTCCCTTTTATTTATTTCTGTTTTCTAATTTCTGACATTTGTTTTGATTTAAATAAAATATTAAATCATTTATTTACCTTATGCCAATTTTTGCAGGAGCTAGATATATTATTCCAGAGCTCCCCAACAGGTGGCATAATTTTTGGACATATATTAATATATATAACTAATATATTTCCAAAGCAAATATTTATGCATTAATTCCAAATGCCCAAAATAAATACCTATGAGCTCTTAAAAATATTGGTTTGATTTTTATCTCTGTCCAATATTTTCAGAGAGCAACATGAGCATTTTCTTGGACCTTTTTGGAGAAATTTTTATTTGGATCATTTTCAGAAATGATTCTGAGGGTTTCACAGATCCCCATTTCAAGTTTCTGATGAAAGAGAAAACATGATGCAACACTCTAATGCATGACTAGCTAGGGTGTGATACGAAGGCTTTTTAGCCCCGGGCAACCAGCCCAGCTGTACCAGTACGGTATTAACAGTTTTCGAGACTTTCGCATCAAATAACATGCGGAAACGAACAATCCGCAGCCTCGCCGAAGTCTACCAAGTAGCAACAACAAATCCATGGAGTGACACGGCTATCATCTTCAATGCCAGTGGCGAACCTAAATTCCGAACAGCTAGAGCACCAGCCGCATTGGTCCTCAGTCCGATAGTGGACGGCTTTCGTCTTACCAAGGTACTCCTCATCTACGAAGAAACCCTTCAAAAAATGGAAATTGACTGGAGCCGCATTGAGCGAAGCAGCACAACCTTCAGGGGAATAATCCCTAGTCGAGAAGTACGCTGCACAGGAAAAATCACACTAGATGTAGTGTTCGGCTCGCCGGACAATTACAGGTCCGAAGAGGTCACGTTCCTAGTGGCCCCATTCGGTAGCGGATATCATGCCTTGTTAGGGCGAGAGGCATTCACAATCTTCCAAGCTATACCCCATTACGGGTACATGAAGCTCAAAATGCCCGGACCCAATGGAATAATCACTCTCGCCAGTGATCCAGATACAGCACTCCGCGCTGAAAATAAGACAGCCGCACTAGCCCTAGAGGCATTATCCGAAGCCCTAGCGGCAGAGGAACTAACTGCGCTGTGCTCCACGGTGGATAGGGACGATGTGATACTCGATAAGAGGTCCAAGTCCACCTCTTTTAAACCAGCAGACGAAATAATCAAATTTCAGGTCCATCCAACGGACCCCACAAAGACGGCCTCCATTGGGGCACAATTAAATCCTAATGTAGAAGCCGCACTACGAGAATTCCTTCGGGAAAATTGGGACATTTTTGCCTGGCACCCTTCAGACATGCCAGGAATCCCACGCAGGCTGGCAGAGCACAGCCTAAATATCCTAAAAGGATTCAAGCCAGTCAAACAAGCTCTTCGGCGATTTTCGGAACCCAAAAGACAGGCAATGGGAGAGGAGCTAGCCAAAATCTTAGAAGCCGGATTCATCAGAGATATAAAACATCCGGACTGACTAGCCAACCTAGTAATGGTACCAAAAAAGGACAAATCATGGCGCCTTTGCGTCGATTTCAAAGACCTTAACAAGGCCTGTCCAAAGGACCCTTTCCCTCTCCCTCGCATCAACCAAATCATCGATGCTACCGTAGGGCACGATTCATTGTGCTTCCTCGACGCATACTCCGGATACCATCAAATCAAGATGGCGGAAAAAGACCAGGCCGCAACGGCATTCATTACTCCATATGGGCCATTCTGCTTCAACACAATGCCCTTCGGACTCAAAAACGCCGGCGCAACATATCAGCGCATGATTCAGACATGTCTGGCTACCCAGATAGGCAAAACAGTGGGGGCATACGTAGACGATGTGGTCGTCAAGACCAAACATGTCGAAACTCTAGTAGACGACTTGAGGGTGACATTCGACAACCTCCGAGCATATGACATTAAGCTCAACCCGGAAAAATGTGTCTTCGGAGTACCAGACGGAAAGCTCTTGGCTTCATTGTATCCGGTAGAGGAATTGAAGCAAACCCAGCCAAGATCTGAGCTCTGTCACAATTGGATATTCCAAAAGACCTCAAGCAAATAAAAAAACAGACTGGATGCGTAGCAGCTCTAAGTCGCTTCATCTCCCATTTGGGAGAAAAGGCTCTGCCCCTCTATCGCCTCCTCCGGCGCACCGAACACTTCGAATGGACAGATGCTGCCACGGCCGGACTCGAAGAAATCAAGGCCATACTGGCAACAAATCCGGTCCTGGCTGCGCCCAACCTGGGCGATCCTATGTTATTATATATCGCAGCAACACATCAAGTTGTCAGCGCGGTACTCGTCGTCGAACGAGAAACATAAGGGCATAGATTCCCTCTTCAAAAGCCAGTGTACTACGTATCCACTGTCTTAACTCCATGCAAGTCCCGGTACCCACATTATCAAAAGATAGCGTATGTGGTGTTCATGGCATCCCGGATGCTGCGACACTACTTTCAAGAGTGTTCCATAATGGTGGCCTCCGAAGTACCTCTCAACGATATTATAAACAATCGCGACGCAACGGGCAGGATTGCAAAATGGGACATTGAGCTCTTACCATTTGACATAACCTACAAACCACGGCGAGCTATAAAGTCGCAAGTTCTGGCTGACTTCGTCGCCGAATGGACCGAAGCCGAACTCCCTAAAGAGTACGGTGCGTACTCCAATTGGATCATGCATTTCGGCGGATCCAAAATGTTGGCTGGCTTGGGGGCTGGCGTCGTCTTGACGTCCCCAACTGGAGACACAGTCCAATACGTACTTCAAATAATGTACATGGACTCCAACAATGCAGCCGAATACGAGGCCCTTCTACACGGCCTCCGGATGGCAATCTCCATCGACATTCAACGCCTAGAGGTGCGCGGGGATTCAAACCTCGCAATATCCCAAGTAAATGGAGACTTTGACACCAAAGATCCGAAAATGGCAGCTTACCGCAACACCGTCCTAAAAATGTCAGCTCGGTTCGAAGGACACGAATTCCACCATGTAGCCCGGGATAATAACCAGGCAGCAGACGTGTTGGCACGCATCGGCGCAAAACGCGACGCCGTCCCTCCAAACATCTTCTCGGAACGGCTCTTTAAGCCATCCGTATTATGGGAAGAGGAGTCTGGAAATAACAATCCGGAACCAGCTGCATCACCTAACTCAGACCATTCTGACACAATCGGCGGCTCAGCCAATGAAATAACACCTTCAGCCCACGAAATAATGGCAGTAATTGCCCCGTGGACGGAACCATTCCTAGCCTACTTAATCAGGCAGGAACTTCCCGAAGACCAAAATGAGGCCCGCTGCATAGTTCGGCAATCTAAAGCCTACAAGGTCCATGAGGGAGAACTTTATAAGAAAAGCACAACCGGAGTCCTTCAAAGGTGTATCTGCGAAGAGGAAGGGCGAAATCTCCTGGCTGAAATTCACGCCGGACTCGGCGGGCACCACGCTGCAGCCCGGGCCCTTGTAGGCAAGGCCTTCCGTACAGGATTTTATTGGCCGACAGCCCGAGCAGATGCTCAGGACTTAGTCCAACGATGCGTCGGTTGCTAGCTCTTTGCTAATCAGAGCCACATGCCACCCACCGCCCTCAAAACTATACCCATCACCTGGCCATTTGCGGTCTGGGGGCTTGATATGGTTGGACCCCTTAAAGGGGGAACCCACAAGCACAAATACTTATTGGTCATGGTGGACAAATTCACCAAATGGATAGAGGCCAAGCCGGTTAAAACGGCGGAATCCAGACCTGTGATAGACTTCATATCCGGGGTAGTACACCATTTTGGCGTCCCCCATAGCATCATCACTGATAATGGCACGAATTTCACGGCCGACGAGGTTAAACTCTGGTGCAAAAACATGGGCATCAAGCTCGACTACGCTTCAGTCTATCACCCCCAAACTAACGGTCAAGTCGAGCGAGCAAATGGTCTAATCATGAGCGGCATCAAACCCAAACTAGTGCGGTCCCTCAAGGAATCTAACATGCACTGGGTAGAGGAGCTCGACTCCATACTCTGGGGGCTGCGGACCACGCCAAACCGCACTACTGGATTCACACCATTTTTTATGGTGTACAGCGCAGAGGCAGTTCTGCCCTGCGATATAATTCATGACTCACCTCGCGTGCGCATGTACGAAGAAAGAGAAGCCGAGTTGGATTGGCAGGACAGTTTGGACGCCTTAGAGGAGGAGCGGGACGTGGCAAAAGCTCGTTCCGCATTCTATTAGCAGCAGGCTCGAAGATATCAAAGCAGAGAAGTACGGGCCAAAACTTACAATGTTGGCGAACTTGTTCTACGCCTGCCGGACAAGAAAAAGGACAAACTTATGCCCAAGTGGGAAGGTCCCTTCATCATCGACACGTCCTGACCGGCGGAGCATACCGTCTACGTAACGCATCTGATAACCGACTCGAGCCGAACCCATGGAACGCAGCCCGTCTCCGAAGATTCTACGCTTAACGTCGGACTCAGAGTTCGTCTCACTCCTCCGTCCACCTTTTTACATTTTCACTGTCTCTTGTCCCCCTCCTTCTTCCCACTTTTTTTCAATACCTTTGATAGGCTGATTTGCGCATTGTTCGCACACACTTGATGTGCTCCTAGCACTCATTATACCTGGGGGCTTCTTTAACAGAAGCTTATTTATATGGGCTTCATGCCCAACACATGTGTCATACTTCCACATGTACCTTTTATTCACCATTATATGCATCGATATGACTTAAGTTTTGGCCAAGCTGGGTTGCCTGGCTCCTGTGCTTACCCCTACGTTCCCGATTGTTCGGCTAGGAGGTAAAGGGAGCACCTCTGCGATTGTTACTGCCGGGTCAGCCGGATGTGTACCTCAGACTGGGTGAAGCCGAAAGCTAGCATTCTTAAGAGAATATTCGGTCGGTGACTTGAAAGATGATTTATTACATACTTATTTATCTGCCCCCAGATGCTTTTTCTGCTATTTTCGCAGTCCGGACATGCACTTTAGGGCATGCCTCCCAGGGAAAGGAACCCTTAATGGAACTATTCTCCCTGGAAGATGTTTCTTACTAACCATGTAATATAACATAGCTAGTTGGGCACTTGTCTGATAAAGCAATTATGACCCCGACGCCTTGTCTCTATGCACGCCCCGGTTCTTTTATAACCGTAAGGGTATTCGGACACACTCCGGACTGTTGGGTCCCGAGGTTGAAGCGAAAAGGTCCGCAAAGACAAACGATCTACAATCCGGCTAGAAGGCATTCTATATGTCATTTTAAAATTACATCGTCAAACTGACTGATTGTACTCCTCTTCAATCCCATCTAACAGGCTGTCTAATTTACAGTCCTGTTGGGAATATTTTGCGGCCAGCTCTACTTGGCCGTACATCAAGCTCACAGGGATCTCCTTCCTATCAGGCCCCACAGGTCCGACCTCGGCCATATGGTTTGGGTCAGCCTTCGGGTACCGCGTCTTCACCATGGCCCAGGCCTCCCTGGCGCCTTGACGGCAGGCCGATATCTTGCACAGACGGAGACGTCACCATACTCCCTGAAGCTTCTCAGCAAGCCCTCCAAGGCCCTCAGGTAGGGATACGGAAGGCCATAAGGCCTGAACGACGCCACTCATCGCCTGCCGAACACGTTCGAACAGTTGCACCAGCTCGGGAAGTTGGTCACCCATTGAACCGTGCATTTCCTCCGCAGGGCGACCTGTGAGCACACCTAAAGACACATTTTTGTCAATTGACTTCCTCGTTGAATTCTTCTTTTCAAAGGAATTTGCTCAAGAACTTACTATAAATGCCGCGACGAAGCCGCTGATTCTCCTTCACGGAGCCAGACAGCTGGGCCCGAACATCTTTCAGCTCTTCTCCTAGCTGGGTGTGGGCATTGTCGGTGTCAAAACCGGTGGATCTCGGGTAGGGGGTCCCGAACTGTGCGTCTAGGCAGATGGCAACAGGAGACGGGGGACACGATGTTTTACCCAGGTTCGGGCCCTCTCGCTGGAGGTAAAACCGTACGTCCTTCTTGATTAATATTGATGATGTGTGTTACAAGAGTGGATCTACCACGAGATCAAGGAGGATAAACCCTAGAAGCTAGCCTATGCTATGATTGTTATTCTCGCTATGGATTAAGGCCATCCGGTTTATATAGACACCGGAGAGGGCTAGGGTTACACAGAGTCGGTTACAAAGGTAGGAGATCTACATATCCATATCGCCAAGCTTGCCTTCCACGCCAAGGAAAGTGCCATCCGGACACGGGATGAAGTCTTCAATCTTGTATCTTCATAGTCTTGGAGTCCGGCCGATGATGATAGCTCGGCTATCCGGACACCCCCTAGTCCGGGACTCCCTCAGTAGCCCCCGAACCAGGCTTCAATAACGACGATTCCGGCGCGTATGTTGTCTTCGGTGTTTGCAAGGCGGGTTCTTCTCCATGCTCCATGTGTTTGCCGGATAGTGTCCGGTTGCTTCATAAATGCTGCGCTCCTTGGCTTCCGTGTCCAATAATGGCCTTCTTCCACGCATCGTACGAATGCGAAAAGCCAGGGTATTTTTATGTTTTACCCCCTAGCTGCGCAAATAAGTTTGCACATCACGGGCTTCGTAGCTCTGTGTGATCTGTTCTTGGGCATTGAGCCCCATTTTGCGCTGTGGAAGAGGCTGTTTTGCCTCGTACCCCGCTCTCACAAGGGGTCGATATGTCAAGTGGGCGGAGCCGAAATATGGCGCATCGCCGGGACCGGATACCTGCCCGGGACCCCGAAGAAGGCGTCCGAAGACTGGCCTTCGGAGTGGTTTTATATGGAGGACGCTCCGCTGCCGGATCCAGTCCGGATCGGCCTTCCGGAGTTCAGCAACGCTCCACTGAAGAAACGCCAGAGTTGGCGCCCACGGAGCCCTCAACAAGAAGATGATAGGAGCATCCATTACTTGATGGGCCGAATATGGCTCCTAGCCCATTCCGGATTAACCATGATCGGAGTCATGGCCACATGCATTATGCGCGGGGTGCAGCCGCTCCAATATAGGGGCTACCCCATGTGGGACTTCAACGGAGAAGATGACGCCACCCGTCACGGCCGCAAGCGACCTGGCTCGGCCGACGACCTGGTGAAGGTCCTGTCCGGCTTGTACAAGGGGGAGAAGGAGGACTTCCTCCGTACGAATCCCCTCAACGGGTTTTCCATGAACAACCCTCGGAGCTGGGTAAGCGGTCGCATGCATATCTGATCCGTGCCTTTAAAGGCAATTGTCTTATTGTATGATTTTGACACAGGAACTGCGTCGGCATGTGGAGGGCATAAAAAGCCTAGCTCCACAACCCGAGGATCCAGAAAGGTCCCTTGATCCGGCCTCCGAAGAGGATCCGGACTTAGCGGTGGAACTGATCGACGGGGTGTTCCACCAGCTCAGCATAGACAATGCTTTAGTCGCCATTACGGCTGACTACCCCGGTTTATTTCCGGCCTCCCAGGTGACTACGACCGAGGTCTTGACACCATCATTTGATCCGTGCTCAATTCTGACCATCCCATACTGATGGTGCATCGCAGGAGGTGCCTTTAAGGCGGGAAGCCGAACCCGCGGTGGCCGACCAACAAGGGTCAGTTCGGCCCGGCAGGCGGAAGAGGAGTGCGACGCGAACTGAAACGTCGCCGCAACGGTACGGAGCACCACTATTTTTAAGGGAAGGATTCCCAGGAGGTATATTAATGCTCATAACTTTTCCAGAAAGAGCGCTCGCCGGACAGTGTCCAGAGAGGTTGCCAATCAAGCCTCCGCCAGCCATGCTCCAACGCATGGACCGGGAGGAGAGGCGAATACAAGGCACGAGCCGGATGCTCCTCCGACGGAGGATGCCGACAGGCTATCCGCCACCCGTTTTGAGGTGGAGAGCGCCATGAATCACAGGCGTCGCCGGATAGTTCTTCGTGACGCGTGTTTTTCCCTGGAGGCGTTAAACACCTTTGATGCGGGAAATGCGCACCTCCGTGCCGCTCAAGATGGGTTAACCAGAGCCACAGAGCAGTATGTGAAAGACATACGTGTAAGTAATTTTAATAGTTATATATGCCAGTAGCCCCCGAGACATAAAATAGTTAAAATAACTGATTTAAGGATCAATTTCTATGCAGGATCTTACGGTGAAGAATACCCATCTGTCCCAGGAGCTCCAAGAGTGCAAGACCCAACTTGAGGCCGCACTGGCAGCTACAGGGGGAGACACAGAGACCCCCGTTGGTAAGACGTACTTTGAGAAGATAATTAATTAACAAAGTGCGGCGTGAATCTGACAATAATATTGCAGAGGGCACCGGACTAGATCCGGACAAGCAACAGCTACTGCGTCAGCTAAAGGCCGGCGAGAGGGTGCTTATGAACGTGCAGCAGGAGAGAAACAAGCTCCAAGATGCCCACACCTAGCTAGGAGAAGAGCTGAAAGGTGTTCGGGCCCAGTTGCCTGGCTCCTTGAAGGAGAATCAGCGGCTTCGTCGCGGCATTTATAGTAAGTGCTTGAGCAAATTCCTTTGAAAAGAAGAATTCGGCGAGGAAGTCGATTGACAGAAATATGTATTTAGGTGTGCTCACAGGTCGCCCTGCGGAGGAAATGCCTGGGTCAATAGGTGACCAACTTCCTGAGCTGGTGCAATTGTTCAAACCACATGGCCGAGGTCGGACCTACGGGGCCTGATGGGAAGGAGATCCCTGTGAGCTTGATGTACGGCCAAGTAGAACTGGCCGCTAAGTATTCCCAACAGGACTGTAAATTAGACAGCCTGTTAGATGGGATTGAGGAGGAGTACAATCAGTCGGTTTGACGATGTAATTTGAAATGACATGTAAGATGCCTTCTAGCCGGATTGTAGATCGTTTGTCTTTGCGGACCGTTTTGCTTCAACCTTGAGACAAGGTGTCGGGGTCATAATTGCTTTATCAGACAAGTGCCCAACTAGTTATGTTATATTACATGGTTAGTAAGAAACATCTTCCAGGGAGAATAGTTCCGTTAAGGGTTCCTTTCCCTGGGAGGCATGCCCTAAGGTGCAATGCCGGACTGTGAAATTAGCAGAAAAAGCATCTGGGGGCAGACAAATAAGTAAGTAATAAATCATCTTTCAAGTCACCGACCGAATATTCTCTTAAGAACGCTAGCTTTCGGCTTCACCCAGTCTGAGGTACACATCCGGCTGACCCGGCAGTAATAATCGCAGAGGTGCTCCCTTTACCTCCTAGCCAAACAATCGGGAACGTAGGGATAAGCACAGGAGCCAGGCAACCCAGCTTGGCCAAAACTTAAGTCATATCGATGCATATAATGGTGAATAAAAGGTACATGCGGAAGTATGACACATGTATTGGGCGTGAAGCCCATATTAATAAGCTTCTGGTAAAGAAGCCCCCAGGTATAATGAGTGCTAGGAGCACATCAAGTGTGTGCGAACAAAGCGCAAATCAGCCTATAAAAGGTATTGAGGAAAAAAAGTGGGAAGAAGGAGGGGGACAAGAGACAGTAAAAAATATAAAAAGGTGGACGGGGGAGTGAGACGAACTCTGAGTCCGGTGTTTAGGCGTAGAATCTTCGGAGACGGGCTGCGTTCCATGGGTTCGGCTCGAGTCGGTTGTCAGATGCTTTACGTAGACGGTATTCTCCGCCGGTCGGGACTTGGTCGATGATGAAGGGACCTTCCCACTTGGGCTTAAGTTTGTCCTTTTTCTTGTCCGGCAGGCGTAGAACGAGTTCGCCGACATTGTAAGTTTTGGCCCGTACTTCTCTGCTTTGATATCTTTGAGCCTGCTGCTGATAAAATGCGGAACGAGCCTTTGCCACGTCCCGCTCCTCCTCTAAGGCGTCCAAATTGTCCTGCCGATCCAACTCGGCTTCTCTTTCTTCGTACATGCGCACACGAGGTGAGTCATGAATTATATCGCAGGGCAGAACTGCCTCTGCGCCGTATACCATGAAAAATGGTGTGAATCCAGTAGTTCGGTTTGGCGTGGTCCGCAGCCCCCAGAGTATGGAGTCGATCTCCTCTACCCAGTGCGTGTTAGATTCCTTGAGGGACCGCACTAGTCTGGGTTTGATGCCGCTCATGATTAGACCATTTGCTTGCTCGACTTGACCGTTAGTTTGGGGGTGATAGAGTGAAGCATAATCGAGCTTGATGCCCATGTTTTTGCACCAGAGTTTAACCTCGTCGGCCGTGAAGTTCGTTCCGTTATCAGTGATGATGCTGTGGGGGACGCAAAAACGGTGTACTACCCCGGATATGAAGTCTATCACCAGTCCGGATTCTGTCGTTTTAACCGGCTTGGCCTCAATCCATTTGCTGAATTTGTCCACCATGACCAATAAGTATTTGTGCTTGTGGGTTCCCCCTTTAAGGGGTCCAACCATGTCAAGCCCCCAGACCGCGAACGGCCAGGTAATGGGTATAGTTTTGAGGGCGGTGGGTGGCATATGGCTCTGATTAGCAAAGAGCTGGCAACCGACGCATCGTTGGACTAAGTCCTGAGCATCTGCCTGGGATGTCGGCCAATAAAATCATGTACGGAAGGCCTTGCCTACAAGGGACCGGGCTGCAGCGTGGTGCCCGCCGAGTTCGGCGTGAATTTCAGCCAGGAGATTCCGCCCATCCTCTTCGGAGATACACCTTTGAAGGACTCCGGTTGTGCTTCTCTTATAAAGTTCTCCCTCATGGACCTTGTAGGCTTTAGATCACCGAACTATGCAACGGGCCTCATTTTGGTCTTCGGGAAGTTCCTGCTGAATTAAGTAGGCTAGGAATGGTTCTGTCCACGGGGCAATTACTGCCATTATTTCGTGAGCTGAAGGTGTTATTTCAATGGTTGAGCCGCCGATTGTGTCAGAATGGTCTGAGTTAGGTGATGCAGCTGGCTCCGGATTGTTATTTCTGGACTCCTCTTCCCATAACATAGATGGCTTAAAGAGCCGTTCCAGGAAGATGTTCGAAGGGACGGCGTCTCGTTTCGCACCGATGCACGCTAACACGTCTGCTCCCTGGTTATTATCCCGGGCTACATGGTGGAATTCGAGTCCTTCGAACCGAGCTGACATTTTTAGGACGGCGTTGTGGTAAGCTGCCATTTTTGGATCTTTGGCGTCAAAGTCTCCATTTACTTGGGATATTGCAAGGTTTGAATCCCCGCGCACCTCTAGGCGTTGAATGCCGATGGAGATTGCCATCCGGAGGCCATGTAGAAGGGCCTCGTATTCGGCTGCGTTGTTGGAGTCCATGTACATTATTTGAAGTACGTATTGGACTGTGTCTCCAGTTGGGGACGTCAAGACGATGCCAGCCCCTAAGCCAGCCAACATTTTGGATCCGTCGAAATGCATGATCCAATTGGAGTATGCGCCGTACTCTTTAGGGAGTTCGGCTTCGGTCCATTCGGCGGCGAAGTCAGCCAGAACCTGCGACTTTATAGCTTGTCGTGGTTTATAGGTTATGTCAAATGGTAAGAGCTCAATAGCCCATTTTGCAATCCTGCCCGTTGCGTCGCGATTGTTTATAATATCGTTGAGAGGTACTTCGGAGGCCACCGTTATGGAACACTCTTGAAAGTAGTGTCGCAGCTTCCGGGATGCCATGAACACCGCATACGCTATCTTTTGATAATGTGGGTACCGGGACTTGCATGGAGTTAGAACAGTGGATACGTAGTACACTGGTTTTTGAAGAGGGAATCTGTGCCCTTCTGTCTCTCGCTCGACGACGAGTACCGCGCTGACAACTTGATATGTTGCTGCGATATATAATAACATAGGTTCGCCCAGGTTGGGTGCGGCCAGGACCGGATTTGTTGCCAGTATGGCCTTTATTTCTTTGAGTCTGGCTGTGGCAGCATCCGTCCATTCGAAATGTTCGGTGCGCCAGAGGAGGCGGTAGAGGGGCAGAGCCTTTTCTCCCAAATGGGAGATGAAGCGACTTAAGGCCGCTACGCATCAGGTTAGTTTTTGTATTTGCTTGAGGTCCTTTGGAATATCCAATTGTGACAGGGCTTGGATATTGGCCGGGTTTGCTTCAATTCCTCTTCCGGATACGATGAAGCCCAAGAGCTTTCCGGTTGGTATGCCGAAGACGCATTTTTCCAGATTGAGCTTAATGTCATATGCTCGGAGGTTGTTGAATGTCACCCTCAAGTCTTCTACTAGAGTTTCAACGTGTTTGGTCTTGACGACCACATCGTCTACGTATGCCTCTACTATTTTGCCTATCTGGGTAGCAAGACATGTTTGAATCATGCGCTGATATGTTGCGCCGGCGTTTTTGAGTCCGAAGGGCATTGTGTTGAAGCAGAATGGCCCATATGGAGTAATGAATGCCATTGCGGCCTGGTCTTTCTCCGCCATCTTGATTTGATGGTATCCGGAGTATGCGTCGAGGAAGCACAATGAATCGTGCCCTGCGGTAGCATCGATGATTTGGTCGATGCGAGGGAGGGGGAAAGGGTCCTTTGGACAGGCCGTGTTAAGGTCTTTAAAATCGACGCAGAGGCGGCAGGATTTGTCCTTTTTTGGTACCATTACTAGATTGGCTAGCCAGTCCGGATGTTTTATATCTCTGATGAATCCGGCTTCTAAGAGTTTGGCTAGCTCCTCTCCCATTGCCTGTCTTTTGGGTTCGGAAAATCGCCGAAGAGCTTGTTTGACCGGCTTGAATCCTTTTAGGATGTTTAGGCTGTGCTCTGCCAGCCTGCGTGGGATTCCTGGCATGTCTGAAGGGTTCCAGGCAAAAACGTCCCAATTTTCCTGAAGGAATTCTCGTAGTGCGGCTTCGACATCAGGACTTAATTGTGCCCCAATGGAGGTCGTCTTTGTGGGGTCCGTTGGATGGACCTGAAATTTGACTATTTCATCTGCTGGTTTAAAAGAGGTGGACTTGGACCTCTTATCGAGTATCACATCGTCCCTATCCATCGTGGAGCGCAGCGTAGTTAGTTCCTCTGCCGCTAGGGCTTCGGACAATGCCTCTAGGGCCAGTGCGGCTGTCTTATTTTCAGCGCGGAGTGCTGTATCTGGATCACTAGCAAGAGTGATTATCCCATTGGGTCCGGACATTTTGAGCTTCATGTACCCGTAGTGGGGTATAGCTTGGAAGATTGTGAATGCCTCTCGCCCTAACAAAGCGTGATATCCGCTGCCGAATGGGGCCACTTGGAACGTGACCTCCTCGGACCTGTAATTGTCCGGTGAGCCGAACACTACATCTAGTGTGATTTTTCCTGTGCAGCGTACTTCTCGACTAGGGATTATCCCTCTGAAGGTTGTGCTGCTTCGCTCGATGCGGCTCCAGTCAATGTCCATTTTTTGAAGGGTTTCCTCGTAGATGAGGTTTAATCCTCTGCCGCCATCCATGAGTACCTTGGTAAGGCGAAAGTCGTCCACTATCGGACTGAGGACCAATGCGGCTGGTGCTCTAGCTGTTCGGAATTTAGGTTCGTCGCTGGCGTTGAAGGTGATAGTTGTGTCACTCCATGGATTTGCTGTTGCTACTTGGTAGACTTCGGCGAGGCCGCGGATTGTTCGTTTTCGCATGTTATTTGATGTGAAAGTCTCGAAGACTGTTAATACCGTACCGGTACTGCTGGGCTGTTTGCCCGGGGCTAAAAAGCCTTCGCCACTTTTGGCCACCTGCCGTAGTATCCAACATGCTCGAAGGCTGTGTGTTGGAGTGGCGCCCTCCGTACTGTGGATTTTGCAGGGTCCGTTGAGCCAGCCCTCCAGTACGGTTCCATGCCCTTTAGGGGGTTTTTGCTTTTTGGTTTTTAACCCAGGTGCTTCAGTATGGCGCACCCTTTTACTTCGGACTAGGGTTGTAGTCAAGGCCGGACTGTCCCAAAACCTAGCTTCAATGTTCCTGGCACTCTCCACCGCACAGTATTTTTGTACGATGGTCGCTAGGTCGACGAAGCGTGTAACTTCGCGACGACTTATGGAGTTCATGATTCCCTTGTCCGTGCAATTGTTGCAGAAAATTGAAATCGCGCTTTCTTCGCAGCAGTCCTTTATCCTGTTCATAACCAGGAGGAATCTGGCCCAGTAATGATGTAGTGTTTCATCGGGCTCTTCCCGTATTCGAGAGAGATCGCTTATGTTTGGGTGGGCGGGTGGAATCAAGTTCGGAACCCCTCCCGATCTGAGGCTCAAAGGCCAAGAAGTTTCCGGATTTGGAAGCTTGACTTGTTGGATGCTTTCCAACGAATCTAGTCTGATGCCTGACTCTAAGTTCAGTATTTGATTAGCATCCGTCCCTCCGCGGGAATCCGGCTTGGAGGGGTCGGGAATCCGGACATAGTTGGTTTTCAACGTAGAAGAAGGGTTGCCGCATTCTCCGTCTACCACGACAACGTGGTGGGTAGCCTGAGGAGAGTTAATCTCTCTCAGATCAGTTTTAAGCCCAATCTGATTGTAGTCTGTAGCGACTCCCAGGGCGGCGATGCGATCCAAGAGCTCGTTTACAGAGGAGAGCTCAATCGGATCTAACTGCTCGGCGAATTCCGAGCTGACCTGAAGATCGCTTTTGATGACCTAAGAGGTCATCGTCGGAGTGGTGGCCGAACAGGCGATCATAAGAAAACCACCTAGCCGGACAGTTTGGCCGGCGGCCAAAGCTCCCTTGACGACGGTGCCGTCTTTAAAGACGGGAAAAGGCATCCTTCCTGATCGCGACGGCACAGAGGAACTCTCAATGAAAGCACCAATCTCGGTGTCAAAACCGGCGGACCTCGGGTAGGGGGTCCCGAACTGTGCGTCTAGGCGGATGGTAACAGGAGACGGGGGACACGATGTTTTACCCAGGTTCGGGCCCTCTCGCTGGAGGTAAAACCCTACGTCCTGCTTGATTAATATTGATGATGTGTGTTACAAGAGTGGATCTACCACGAGATCAAGGAGGCTAAACCCTAGAAGCTAGCCTATGGTATGATTTTTGTTCTCCCAATGGACTAAGGCCATCTGGTTTATATAGACACCGGAGAGGGCTAGGGTTACACAAAGTTGGTTACAAAGGTAGGAGATCTACATATCCGTATCGCCTAGCTTGCCTTCCACGCCAAGGAAAGTCCCATCCGGACACGGGACGAAGTCTTCAATCTTGTATCTTCATAGTCTTGGAGTCCGGCCGATGATGATAGTTCGGCTATCCGAACACCCCCTAGTCCGGGACTCCCTCAGGCATCTTGGAGCTTGTTCCTCTCCTGCTACACCTTCGTAAGCACCCTCTCACCGGCCTTCAGCTGACGCAGTAGTTGTTGCTTGTCCGGATCTAGTCCGGCGCCCTCTGCAATATTATTGTCAGATTTACGCACACGCCACACTTTTCTAACTACTTATCTTTTCGAAGTACGTATTACCAGCGGGGGTCTCTATGGCTCCCCCTGTGGCGGCCAGTGCAGCCTCAAGTTGGGCCTTGCACTCTTGAAGCTCCTGGGACAGGTGGGTATTCTTCTCCGTAAGATCCTGCATAATAAATGATCCTTAAATCAGGTATTTTAACTATTTTAAGTCTCGGGGGCTACTGGCATATATAACTATTAAAATTACTTACCTGTATGTCCTTCACATACTGCTCCATGGCTCTGGTTAAACCATCTTGAGCGGCACGGAGGTGCGCGTCTCCCGCATCAAAGGCATTCAACGCCTCCGGGGAGAAACACGCATCACGAAGAACTGTCCGGCGACGCCTATGATTCATGGCACTCTCCACCTCAGACGGGGTGGCGGACAGCCTGTCGGCATCCTCCGTTGGAGGAGCATCCGGCTCATGCCTTGTGTTCGCCTCCCCTTCCGGACCACGCGTTGGAGCATGGCTGGCGGAGGCTTGATTGGCAACCTCTCCGGACACTGTCCGGCGAGCGCTCTTTCTCCTGGAAAAGTTATGAGCATTAATATACCTCCTAGGGATCCTTCCCTTAAAACAGCGGTGCGCCGTACCATTGCGGCGATGTTTCGGTTCGCGTCGCACTCCTCTTCCGCCTGCTGGGCCAAACTGACCCTTGCTGGTCAGCCGCCGTGGGTTCGGCTTCCCGCCTTAAAGGCACCTCATGTGATACCCCATCAGTATAGGATGGTCAGAATTGAGCATGGATCAAATGATGGTGTCAAGACCTCGACCGTAGTCACTTGGGAGGCCGGAAACAAACCGGGGTAGTCAGCCGTAATGGCGACTAGAGCATTGTCCATACTAAGTTGGTGGAACACTCCGTCAATCAGCTCCACCTTTATGTCCGGATCCTCTTCGGAGGCCGGATCAAGGGATCGTTCCGGATCCTCGGGCTGTGGAGTTAGGCTTTGTATGCCCTCCATGTCCCGGCGCAGCTCCTGCGTCGAAATCATAAAGTAAAATACTTGACTTTGGAAGTATGGATCGGGTAGATAAACGTCCACTTACCCAGCTCCGAGGGTTATTCATGGAGAATCCATTCAATGGACTCATGCGGAGGAAGTCCTCCTCCTCCCCCTTGTACAAGCCGGACAGGATCTTTACCAGATCGGCTGCCGAGCCCGGCCCTCTGCGGCCATGACGGGTGGCGTCATCTTCCCGGTTGAAATCCCACATAGGGTGGCCCCTATATTGGAGCGGCTGCACCCCTCGCATAATGCACATGGCCATTATTCCTATCATGGTCAATCCGGAGTGGGCCAGTAACCTAATCCGGCCCATCAGATAATGGACGCTCCCAGCATCCTCCCGTTGAGGGCTCCGCGGGTGCCAACTCAGCCATTTCTTCAAGGGAGCATTGCTGAACTCCGGGAGGCCGATCCGAACTGGATCCGGCAGAGGGGAGTCCTCCATGTAGAACCATTCCGAAGGCCAGTCTTCGGACGCCTTCTTCGGGGTGCCGGATAGATATCCGGTCCCGGTGATGCGCCATATTTCGACTCCGCCCACTTGATATATGGACCCCTCGTGAGAATGGGGTACGAGGCAAAACAATCTCTTCCACAGTGCAAAATGGGGCTTGATGCCCAAGAACAACTCGCAAAGAGCTACAAAGCCCGCGATGTGCAAAATGGAGGCAGGTGTGAGGTGGTGAAGCTGGAGTCCGTAGAACTCCAGGAGCCCCCGGAGAAACGGGTGTATGGGAAAGCCGAGTCCCCTTATTAGATAAGGAACGAAGCATACCCGCTCTCCTTTGGAAGGGTTGGGGACGCTCTCCGCCTGCTTTCCACCCCTGAAGGTGGCCAGTCCGGCTCGAACCAGAACCATGAAGGCTGGGGGAAGATATCCCTCGGTTTGGAGCACCACTAGCTCGCTGTGTGGAACTGAGCATCTCCCCCAATCTCCTGGCTTAGGGCTGGGAGCGCGAGAGGAGGAGCCGCGTCGACTATCCATGATAGAATGTATTTTTGTTAGAAGCGCTTCGATGAGTACTTGCGGAAGGACGATGGTGTGAGTTGGATCTAGATCCTCGCCTCTCTTATAGGCGGCTCGTTCGCATGGCCAGGGGGTAAAATGTAAAAATACCCCAGCTTTTCGCATTCATACGACACATGGAAGAAGGCCATTATTGGGCGTAGAAGCCAAGGAGCGCAACATTTATAAGGAAGCCGAACACTATTCGGCAGGAACATGAAGTTTGAAGGAGAACCCGCCTTGCAACGCCAAAGACAATATACTCGCCGGACTCGTCGTCGCTGAAGCCTAGTTCGGGGGCTACTGAGGGAGTCCTGGACTAGGGGGTGTCCGGATAGCCGAACTATCATCATCGGCCGGACTCCAAGACTATGAAGATAGAAGATTGAAGACTTCGTCCCGTGTCCGGACGGGACTTTCCTTGGCGTGGAAGGCAAGCTTGGCGATACGGATATGTAGATCTCCTACCATTGTAACCGACTCTGTGTAACCCTAGCCCTCTCCGGTGTCTATATAAACCATATGGCTTTAGTCCGTAGGACGAACAACAATCATACCATAGGCTAGCTTCTAGGGTTTAGCCTCCTTGATCTCGTGGTAGATCCACTCTTGTAACACACATCATCAATATTAATCAATCAGGACGTAGGGTTTTACCTCCATCAAGAGGGCCCGAACCTGGGTAAAACATCGTGTCCCTTGTCTCCTGTTACCATCCGCCTAGACGCACAGTTCGGGACCCCCTACCCGAGATCCGCCGGTTTTGACACCGACACATACCATTCTAGATCATCTTGATAAGCTTCATGTGCTTTATCATGAACTATCTTGCCGCACGGACTCATTCTTGCATGATGGACACTTTGTGTGCGCTAACCATTGTATTTCCGAGTGTTGCTTGTGTTTGCTCTTTTTGCATGTCTATCACTCCGGCGACACCTTGGACTACTTGGATTGCGCAATGCCTTCATCGATGTCCAACTACAAGTCCGTCCACGACAACCGTTTCCATGGTGATGAGGATCACGATCCGAGGTCGGATCTTTCCCAAGGGGGGGGAGATGATGCGGAGCATCCCACGTTCATCCCCATGTACACTCCGACTACTCTCCAAGCCCCAAGGATACATAAGATGAGACCTCGACTATGCGCCATTGGACACAAGGTGAATTCACTCCTCTTTGAACCGTCACTTTCCACGTGTGAGACATGGCTACTACCTCATGCATGGAACTTGCCTATACTCATGTACAACCGAGATGACCATGGAGAATCAAAGGACAAGGCCCAAGCATGGAAGAGGAGAAGGAAGAAGAGCCAGCTGCTACAGGCCGCGGACATCCGGCCCTTCCCGCAATCCCGGACATCACGCCACAGCCCGGACAGCTGGCGCCCATCACAGAACGCATCCAGGAGCTGAACCCCGTCAGCCCGGACATCCGGCCAGGGGCCCGGACATCTGGCTCTTCCTGAGCCGTCGGACATCCGGCGCCTAGCCGGAAATCCGGTGCACGCTATCCAGAGAGCAGAAGCATCGGCCACTCCAGCCCGAACATCCGGCCCGCTAGCCTGGACATCCGGCACCTCGTGAAGGCCCGGACATCCGGCCCGACGCCCGGACATCCGGCCTCCCCTGCCTGCGTGCAGCGCATCTGGGCCGAGGCCCATGTACCCCTTCGCCCCTTAGACTATATATACTCCCCCTCCACCTATGTTTTAGGGTTAGCATTGGATTAGCTCATGTTTGTGTGAGAGCCTTTGCTCATCCACTTGGATACTTCTCCTCGGAGTCCACGACCTCTTCGGAGAAGATCCCCCAAGCGGATTCAAGACCCCTTTCTAGGGAAGAACTTCAAGGCCTCCTCGCAGAGAAGAACGGTTCCTTTGTATCCTCTACCTTTGTTGACTTTGGATCTCGTGTATCTCTTTGTGTGTGGTGATCTAGCACTTGTGTGATTGATTCCTTGTCGGTTTAGCGATTCTCTCTCTATTTACCCGTGTTTTCCCTTTGTGCTTCCGCATGTTCTTCGTGATTCCCCGTAGGATCCACTCCAAACATGAAAGATCGATGCTATAGGGTTCCACCCTACATCATTCACCCTCCAAATTATTGGGATGCCTTCTAGCTAAAGTTGACTCATCTCCAGTCCCATCTTTATCAAGATTTATATTTAAAAACAAAGATTCAATAGGAGTCACACCAATCACTTTAATATCTTCATCATTATTTACAGACTCTGGTTTAGTGGCCATCTTATTTACTAAAGTAGTTTGCTTATCGGAAATTTGACCTACTAAATTTTCAATATGAGAAAATTGGGATTTAAGACCATATATTTCTGTAGTAACATCATCAAGCTCTTTATTGACATACTCCATCATAGTTTTTTGTTCTTTAAGTTCGTTCCTAAAGAAACTATTATGCTCAAATTGTAAGGATATAAAGCCTTTTATATTGTTTTCAATTTCCTCCAACTTTCTACAGTACGGATCAAGGCTCTTGGGTTGAGCCACAGAAGCAAACAAGCAATCTAGCACACAAGCAAACAAAAGGCAAACAAAAATATGAACGAAAGAAGGGCGAATAAAAAGGCAAATATTTTTGATTTTTCTGAAAACGTTTTAGAAGTGGGGGAGAGGAAAACGAGAGGCAAATGGCAAATAATGTAAGTGCAAGAGATGAGAGTTTATGATAGGTACTTGGTAGGCTTGACGTAGAACCTCCACGGCAACGGCGCCATTCTTCCTGCTACTTCTTGAGCTTGCATTGATTTTTCCCTTGAAAAGGAAAGGGTGATGCAACAAAGTAGAGATAAGTATTTCCTTAGTTAAGAACCAAGGTATCAATCCAGTAGGAGGCACAAGCAAGTCTCCAATATATGCACCTACACAAACTAACGAACACTTGCACACAATGCAAAAAAGGGGTTGTCAATCCCTTCACGGTCACAAACAAAAGTGAGATCTAATAGAGATAGGTATAAAATATAAATAAAAGAGCAAACCAAATTAAATATATATAAACTGCAGCAAGGTATTTTCGGGTTTTTGGTTTTATGGATCTGAAAATATATGATGGAAAATAGACCCGGGGGGGCATAGGTTTCACTAGAGGCTTCTCTCTTGAAGAAAACATACGGCGGGTAAACAAATTACTGTTGAGCAATGGATAGAAATGTGCATAGTTATGACGATATCTAAGGCAATGATCATGAATATAGGCACCACGTCCCTGACAAGTAGACTGAAACGATTCAGCATCTACTACTATTACTCCACACATCGACCGACTCATGCCCGCATCTAGAGTATTAAGTTCATAAGAATAGAGCAACGCTTTAGGCAAGATGACATGATGTAGAGGGATAAACTCAAGCAATATGATATAAACCCCATCTTTTTATCCTTAATGGCAACAATACAATATGTGCCTCGCTACCCCTTCTGGCACTGGGTGAGGACACTGCAAGATTGAAGCCATCACAAAGCACCTCTCCTATTGACAGAAAAACCAATCTAGTTGGCCAAACCAAATTGATAGATCGATAATTACAAAGCTATCTCAATCATGCATAAAAGAGTTCAGAGAAGACTCAAATAATATTCATGGATAATCTGATCATAAATTCACAATTCATCGTATCTCAACAAACGCACCGCAAAAGAAGATTACATCGAATAGATCTCCAAGAACATCGAGGAGAACATACTATTGAAGATCAAAGAGAGAGAAGAAGCCATATAGCTAATAGCTATGTCCCCGTAGGTCTGTGGTAAACTACTCACACATCATCGGAAGGGCAGCAAGGTTGATGTAGAGGCCCTCCATGATCGAATCCCCCTCTGGTGGAGTGCCGGAAAAGGCCCCAAGATGGGATCTCATGGGAACAGAAGCTTGCGGCAGCGGAAAACTATTTTTGGTGTGCCCCCTGATATAGGGTGAATAGTTGGGTATTTGTAGAAGTGGGATTAGGGTTGGAAGGTGGGCCCATAAGCCCTGGGGGCGTGCAGGGGGCGCCCCTATGGCTTGTGGCCTCCCCGTAGGGCTTCTGGCCTCCTCTCCAATTCTCGTGGGTTTCTTCTGGTCCGAGAAAAATCATCATAAAGTTTTATTCTGTTTGGACTCCTTTTGATATTCATTTTCTGTAGAAGTCAAAAACAAGGAAAAACAGAAACTGGTACTGGGCACTAGGTCAATAAGTTAGTCCCACAATAATATTAATGCATGTAAAACATCCAAAATAGATAATATAATAGCATGGAACAATAAAAATTATGGATACGTTGGAGACGTATCAAAGCCCGTTAGGAGAGCACCAAAAGCTTCATTCAGTCCGTTGTTAATGGATCGTATTCTTTGTAAAACCAAGCCCACCAAGGCGCGGTGTTCCTCGATGATGGAGGAGCTATTCAATGCCTCCTCCATCACGTCCGGCCACCCAGCCACCGCTCGCTCTGTGGCCGATGGCGCTGGTGGTGGAGCCTCGGTCCCCCCTTCAGTAGAGGCCGCAATGGACTACTCCGAAGGCCTTGGGGGCTCCTAAGCCATCTTGGGGAAAAGTTCGGACTGACCGAGCTCCCCCTCTTTGTTCACCATATGGAACCTCCCCTCCTGGTCTTCGGCGGCCGAGGTGTTAACCTCAGCCATCATATCATCACCCCCCATGTCCGGGTCGGGAGGGGTCTTTCGGGACAACACCTCTCCAGTCTCCTCGATGACCGGAGGGGGCATGGAGCATGATGCAGTCCCACTTTCCTCCAGCTCGGCTTGCGGGGAGTCCCCCTCCAAGGCACGATCAGTAGGGAGGTCACACAGCAGGCTGCAATATGAAAGACATGCATATTATTAAGTAATGAACCTTGAGGCAAATGCCCGGAGAGTCTTCGGATTCGTACCTTTGGTAAGGGGACTTGACCCTGGGGTTCCTTTTAGGAACCTCTTCGGAAGCCTCAGACTCCTCGGTGGAGTCCGAGCTGTCATCAGGCATGACCACTTTGGACCTGCATTGCTTCTTCGGGGCAGGAGGAGGCAGATCCTCCTCTGCATCATCTGACACCACCCTCTTTCTTGTTCGGGAGGAGTCGCTCTCCTCCCCATCCTCTTCCCGCTCCCCCTCATGGGCGAAGGGGGCTTGGGTTTCCCTGGACTTGGTGTCCGAAGGTCCCCTTGGGCGAAGGCCCTCTCGGGCCTCCCTCTTCTCGATCTTCTTCTTCTCCTTCTTCACCGACGCCTTGTATAGCGCCACGGTCAACATCTCCTCTAGTAGATCCATCCTGGGGCCCTCGTCCAACGGGGCCAAACAGTCGATCTTCGTGGCTTTCTCTAGCCAGCTCTGCGAATGCGGGGAAGAAAGGAGTCAAGTTCCTTGTGAAAAGGCAAGTATCCAAACATAAAGGATAGAACTGTGTTATCTCCCGAGGAGGGTGTGCGGCGTCGAGGCTGATGTCTTCTTTCTTATCCGGCTAGTCCTTTTGGGCTTGAACAGCACCTTCCACAACTTGTTGTGGGCGGTGCTATAGAAGAGGATCATGGTGGCGGGGTCCTAGGGCTTGTAGGACAACATTGGGGCAGCCCAGCGCTAGAAAGGGAGGAGGCGGAGGTGAAGCATCACCTAAACCACATTGGTCAGCTCGACCTTCGCCTTTATCACATTGGAGATGCGTTTCTGCAGCAACTCCACCTCAGTGGGCGATCCCCAGTCGACACCTTTTTTGGTCCACGAGGTTAGCCTCATGGGGGGTACGGATCTGAATTTGGGGGCCGCTGCCTAGCCCGCGCTGCGGGGTTCGGTGATATAGAACCATTCCTTTTTGCCAGGTCTTGATGGTATCAATAAAGGTACCCTCCGGCCACTCGACCCGATGAAGCTTGCTGATCATTGCCCCCCTCCCCCACAATCCGCCTGCTGGCCATTGACTATCTTCGACTTGACATGGATGACCTTTAGCCACAAGCCGAAGTGTGGCTGGACCCGTGGAAAGGCCTCACAGATAACAATGAAGGCTGAAATATGCAAGAAGGAGTTTGGGGTGAGATCTTGAAAGCCCAACCCATAAGAGAACATCAACCCCCTGATGAAGGGATGGAGCGGGAAGCCTAGACCCCAGATGAAGTGGGAGACGAACACCACCCTCTCGCCTGGCCGGGGCATGGGGACGACCTGGGCCTCCTCCGGAGCCCGGTGAGTGATGTTGGCCGGGAGGTACCCGGCGCGCTTCGGCTCCTCGATGTCGTCGTTGGTGACGCTGGAGGCCTCCCACTTCCCTTCTGAACCAAATCCAGCTATAGCTGGATTGGAAAAGTGGCTAGGAGGGGATTCTTGAAGGAGGATGTGTTGGGGTGCTGGAGCTTAGTAGATTGGGAAAGCAATGGCGAGAGAGGAAGGGGAAAGGCGTGCAGAAAAAATGGTGGTTGTTTTCCTTTTATAAGCTGTCGTAATACAAAGAGTCCCTTTGTTGCGCCATAGACCTCGCCGCTTCCCATTGTAATCATGTTGTTATGCGCGAGTGGGGTAACCGAAATCATTGACCATATCCCTGAAAAAACGGGGCACGATCTTGTTGGGAAACGTAGCATGCAATTTCAAAAATTTCCTACGGTCACGCAAGATCTATCTAGGAGATGCATAGCAACGAGAGGGGGAGAGTGTGTCCACGTACCCTCATAGACCAAAAGCGGTAGCATTTGATAACGTGGTTGATGTAGTCGAACTTCTTCTTGTTCCGACCGATCAAGCACCGAACGTACGGCACCTCCGAGTTCTGCACATGTTCACCTCGATGACGTCCCTCGAAATCTTGATCCAGCAAAGTGTCGAGGGAGAGTTCCATCAGCATGACGGCGTGGTGACGATGATGGTGAAGTGATCCGCGCAGGCCTTCGCCTAAGCACTACGTGAATATGGCCTAAGAACTCATTCGGTGTCCAAATAATATCGTCCAATATATCAATCTTTATGTCCCGACCATTTAGAGACTCCTCGTCATGTCCGTGATCTCATCCAGGACTCCGAACAACATTCGGTCACCAAATCACATAACTCATACAATATAAAATCGTCATTGAACGTTAAGCATGTGGCCCCTACGGGTTCGAGAACTATGTAGACATGACCGAGACACCTCTCCAGTCAATAACCAACAGCGGAACCTGGATGCTCATATTGGTTCCCACATATTCTACGAAGATCTTTATTGGTCGTACCGTAATGACAACATACGTTATTCCCTTTGTCATCGGTATGTTGCTTGCCCGAGATTCGATCGTCGGTATCTTCATACCTAGTTCAATCTCGTTACCGGCAAGTCTCTTTACTCGTTCCGTAATACATCATCCCGCAACTAACTCATTAGTCGCATTGCTTGCAACGTTTCTTATGATGTGCATTACCGAGAGGGCCCAGAGATACCTCTCCGAGACTCGGAGTGACAAATCCTAATCTCGATCTATGTCAACCCAATAGACACCTTCGAAGATACCTGTAGATCATCTTTATAATCACCCAGTTACGTTGTGACATTTGAAGCACACAAGGTATTCCTTCGGTATCCGGGAGTTGCATAATCTCATAGTCGAAGGAATATGTATTTGACATGAAGAACGCAATAGCAATTAAACTGAACGATCATTATGCTAAGCTAATGGATCTCTAGCGCATATTTCCTTCAGATCTCTGTATTGATGGGACGTGCCAATGGAGCAGCTGCGTACTACCTTTTGAGCATGCGTTGGTTTTCCCTTAAGAGGAAAGGGTGATGGAACAAAGTAGCGTAAGTATTTCCCTAAGTTTTTGAGAACCAAGGTATCAATCCAGTAGGAGGCTACACGCAAATCCCTCGTACCTTCACAAACAAATAAGAACCTTGCAACCAACGCGATAAAGGGGTTGTCAATCCTTTCACGGCCACTTGCAAAAGTGAGATCTGGTAGAGATAATAAATACTTTTGGTATTTTTATGATATAGATTGGAAAGTAAAGATTGCAAAATAAAAAGATCGGAAACTTATATGATGGAAAATAGACCCGGGGGCCATAGGTTTCACTAGTGGCTTCTCTCAAGATAGCATAAGTATCACGGTGGGTGAACAAATTACTGTCGAGCAATTGATAAAAAAGTGCATAGTTATGAGAATATCTAGGCATGATCATGTATATAGGCATCACGTCCGCGACAAGGAGATCGAAATGATTCTGCATCTACTACTATTACTCCACACATCGACCCCTATCCAGCATGCATCTAGAGTATTAAGTTCATAAGAACAGAGTAACGCATTAGGCAAGATGACATGATGTACAGGGATAAACTCAAGCAATATGATATAAACCCCATCTTTTTATCCTTGATGGCAACAATACAATACGTGCCTTACTTCCCCTGCTGTCACTGGGAAAGGACACCACAAGATTGAACCCAAAGCTAAGCACTTCTCCCATTGCAAGGAAGATCAATCTAGTAGGCCAAACCAAACTGATAATTTGAAGAGACTTGCAACGATAACAAATCATACATAAAAGAATTCAGAGGAGATTCAAATATTGTTCATAGATAATCTTTATCATAAACCCACAATTCATCGGATCTCGACAAACACACCGCAAAAAGTATTACATCGAATAGATCTCCAGTAAGATCGAGGAGAACTTTGTATTGAGAATCAAAGAGAGAGAATAATCCATCTAGCTAATAACTATGGACCCGAAGGTCTGTGGTAAACTACTCACACTTCATTGGAGAGGCTATGGTGTTGATGTAGAAGCCCTCCGTGACCGATTCCTCCTCCGGCGGAGCACCGGAAAAGGCCCCAAGATGGGATCTCACGGGTATAGAAGGTTGTGGCGGTGGAAATAGGGTTTAGTCATGCACCTGGATGTTTTTAGGGTATATGAGTATATATAGGCGAAGAAAGTCGGTCAGGGGAGCCACGAGGGGCCCATGAGGGTGGGGGGCATGCCTACCCCCTGGGCGCGTCCTCCTACCTCGTGGCCGCCTCATTTCTTTCTTGCCATCCACTCCAAGTCTCATGGATTGCGTTTTTTCCAAAAGTAATTCTCCCGAAGGTTTCATTCCGTTTGGACTCCGTTTGATATTCCTTTTCTATGGAACACTGAAATAGGCAAAAACAACAATTTGGGCTGGGCCTCCGGTTAATAGGTTAGTCCCAAAAATAATATAAAAGTGCATAGTAAAGCCCATTAAACATCCAAAACAGATAATATAATAGCATGGAACAATCAAAAATTATAGACGCTGGAGACGTATCAAGCATCCCCAACCTTAATTCTTGCTCGTCCTCGAGTAGGTAAATGATAAAAACAGAATTTTTGATGTGGAATGCTACCTAACATAATTCTCAATGTAATTTTCTTTATTGTGGCATGAATGTTCAGATCCAAAAGATTCAAGATAAAAGTTTAATATTGACATAAAAATAGTAATACTTCAAGCATACTAACAAAGTAATCATGTCTTATAAAAATAACATAGTCAAAGAAAGCTTATCCCTACAAAATCATATAGTTTGTCCATGCTTCATTTTCATCACACAAAATGCTCTCATCATGCACAACCCCGGTTTCAGCCAAGCAATTGGTTCATACTTCTTAACGCGCTTCAGCTTTTTCAACCCTCAAGCAATACATGAGCGTAAGCCATGGACGTAGCACTATGGGTGGAGTAGAGTATGATGATAGGGATTTTGTGAGAGAGCAAAAAAGGAGAAAGTCTCAAATTGACGCGGCTAATCAACGGGCTATGGAGATGCCCATCAATTGATGTCAATATGAGGAGTAGGGATTGCCATGCAACGGATGCACTAGAGCTATAAATGTATGAAAGCTCATCAAAAGAAACTAAGTGGGTGTGCATCCAACTTGCTTGCTCACGAAGACATAGGGCACTTTGAGGAAGCCCATCATTGGAATATACAAGCCAAGTTCTATAATGAAAAATTCCCACTAGTATATGGAAGTGACAGCATAGGAGACTCTCTATCATGAAGATCATGGTGCTACTTTGAAGCACAAGTGTGGAAAAAGGATAGTAACATCGTCCCTTCTCTCTTTTTCTCTCATTTTTTTTCTTTTTTTTGTTTGGGCTTCTTTGGCCTCTTTTTTTTATTTGGGCTTCTTTGGCCTCTTTTATTTTTCATAAAGTCCGGAGACTCATCCTGACTTGTGGGGGAATCATTGCTTACATCATACTTTCCTCACATGGGACAATGCTCTAATAATGAAGATCATCACACTTCTATCTATTTACAACTCAAGAATTATAACTCAATACTTAGGACAAAATATGACTCTATGTGAATGCCTCCAGCGGTGTACCAGAATATGCAATGAATCCAAAGTGACATGTATGAAAGAATTATAAAGGTGGCTTTGCCACAAATGTCATGTCAACTACATGATCATGCAAAAGCAATATGACAATGATGGAGCGTGTCATAATAAACGGAACGGTGGAAAGTTGCATGTCAATATATCTTAGAATGGCTATGGAAATGCCATAATAGGTAGGTATGGTGGCTGTTTTGAGGAAGATATAATGAGGTTTATGTGTGATAGAGCGTATCCTATCACGGGGTTTGGATGCACCGGCGAAGTTTGCACCAACTCTCAAGGTGAGAAAGGGCAATGCACGGTACCGTAGAGGCTAGCAAATTGCGGAAGGGTAAGAGTGCGTATAATCCATGGACTCACATTAGTCATAAAGAACTCATATACTTATTGCAAAAGTTTATTAGCCCTCGAAGCAAAGTACTACTAGGCATGCTCCTAGGGGAAGGGTTGGTAGGAGTTAACCATCGCGCGATCCCGACCTCCACTCATAAGGAAGGCAATCAAAGAACACCCCATGCTTCAAATTTGTCACACAACGTTCACCATACGTGCATGCTACGGGACTTGCCAACTTTAACACAAGTATTTCTCAATTTCATAATTACCCAACTAGCATGACTCTAACATTACCACCTTTATATCTCAAAACAATTGTCAAGTATAATATTTATCATAGTATTCAATGCACTCTATATGAAAGTTTTTATTATACCTATCTTGGATGCCAATCATATTAGGACTAATTTTATAACCAAAGCAAATACCATGCTGTTCTAAAAGACTCTCAAAATAATATAAGTGAAGCATGAGAGATCAATAATTTCTATAAAATAAAACCACCGCCGAGCTCTAAAAAGATATAAGTGAAGCACTAGAGAAAAATTATCTAGCATAAAAGATATAAGTGAAGCACATAGAGTATTCTAATAAATTCCGATTCCTGTGTGTCTCTCCAAAAGGTGTGTACAGCAAGGGTGATTGTGGTAAACTAAAAAGCAACGACTCAAATCATACAAGACTCTCCAAGCAAAACACATATCATGTGGTGAATAAAAATATAGCATCAAGTAAAGTTACCGATGGACGAAGACAAAAGACGGGATGCCTTCCGGGGCATACCCAAGCTTAGGCTTTTGGTTGTCCTTGAATTTTACCTTGGGGTGCCTTGGGCATCCCCAAGATTAGGCTCTTGCCATTTCTTATTCCATAATCCATCAAATCTTTATCCAAAACTTGAAAACTTCACAACACAAAACTCAACAGAAAATCTCATGAGCTCCGTTAGTGCAAGAAAACAAACCACCACTTTAAGGTACTATAATTAACTCATTCTTAATTTATATTGGCGTTAACCTACTGTATTCCAACTTCTCTATGGTTCATACCCCCCGATACTAGCCATAGATTCATCAAAATAATAAAACAACACATGAAAAACAGAATCTGTCAAAAACAGAACAGTATGTAGTAATCTGTAACTTTCGAATACTTATGGAACCCCAAAAATTCTACCAAAATAGGAAGTCCTCGGAAATTTTTTTATTAATCTTCTTAAAAAATAATCAACTGAAAAGCACGTTTCTGTGATTTACTAAAATTGTTCTCGTGAGTGCAAAAGTTTCTGTTTTTCAGCAAGATCAAATTAACTAGCACCCAAGATGATCCTATAGGTCTTACTTGGCACAAGCACTAATTGAACCATAAAACCACATCTAACCAGAGGCTAGATGAATTATTTATTGAATAACAGCAAGGAGAAATATTGGGTTGTCTCCCAACAAGCGCTTTTCTTTAAAGCCTTTTAGCTAGGCATTGATAATTTTAATGATGCTCACATGAAAGACAAGAATTGAAGTGCAAAGAGAGCATCATGAAACACGTGACAAACACATCTAAGTCTAATATACTTCCTATGCATAGGCATATTATAAGCAAACAAATTTTCAAGGCAAACAAAAACTAGCATATGCAAGGAAGAAGAAAGAGACGATAGCAATCTCAACATGACAAGAGGTAATTTAGTAAGATAAAAATTTCCACGACCATATTTTCCTCTCTCATAATAATTACATATATGATCATAGGCAAATTCAACAAAGTAGTTATCACATAACATATTCTCAACATGATCCACATGCATGTGAAGTTGACACTCTTCCAAAATAGTGGGATTATGATTAACTAAAGTCATGACCTTTCCAAACCCATATTTATCAAAAATACCATAAGATTGAACATTCTCCAAATATGTGGGATCTAAAGTTGACACTCTTCCAAACCTACTTCAATATTATTACAAACACTATTATCAATCAATCTCATATTCATCATGGGGCTTAAATAAATTTTCAAGATCATAAGAAGAGTCACCCTGAGGGAGTCCCGGACTAGGGGGTGTCCGTATAGCCGAACTATCATCATCGGCCGGACTCCATGACTATGAAGATACAAGATTGGAGACTTTGTCCCGTGTCCGGATGGGACTTTCCTTGGCTTGGAAGGCAAGCTTGGCGATACGGATATGTAGATCTCCTACCTTTGTAACCAACTCTGTGTAACCCTTGCCCTCTCCGGTGTCTATATAAACCGGATGGCTGTAGTCCATAGGACGAACAACAATCATACCATAGGCTAGCTTCTAGGGTTTAGCCTCCTTGATCTCGTGGTAGATCTACTCTTGTAACCCACATCATCAATATTAATCAAGCAGGACGTAGGGTTTTACCTCCATCAAGAGGGCCCGAACCTGGGTAAAAACATCGTGTCCCTCGTCTCCTGTAACCATCCGCCTAGACGCACAGTTCGGGACCCCCTACCCGAGATCCGCCGGTTTTGACACCGACATTGGTGCTTTCATTGAGAGTTCCTCTGTGCCGTCACGATCAGGAAGGATGCCTTTTCCCGTCTTTAAAGACGGCACCGTCGTCAATGGAGCTTTGGCCGCCGGCCAAACTGTCCGGCTAGGTGGTTTTCTTATGACCGCCTGTTCGGCCACCGCTCCAACGATGACCTCTCAGGTCATCAAAAGCGATCTTCACGTCAGCTCAGAATTCGCCGAGCAGTTAGATCCGATTGAGCTCTCCTCTTTAAACGAGCTCTTGGATCGCATCGCCGCCCTGGGAGTCGCTACAGACTACGATCAGATTGGGCTTAAAACCGATCTGAGAGAGATTAACTCCCCCCAGGCTACCCACCACGTTGTCGTGGTAGAGGAACAATGCGGCAACCCTTCTTCTACATTGAAAACTGACTATGTACGGGTTCCCGATCCCTCCAAGCCAGATTCCCGCAAAGGGACGGACGCTAATCAAATACTAAACTTAGAGTCAGGCATCGGACTAGATTCGTTGGAAAGCATCCAGCAAGTCAAGCTTCCAAATCCGGAAACTTCTTGGCCTTTGAGCCTCAGATCGGGCGGGGTTCCAAACTTGATTCCACCCACCCACCCAAACAAAAGCGATCTATCTCGAATACGTCAAGAGCCCGATGAAACAGTACATCATTACTGGGCCAGATTCCTCCTGGTTATGAACAGGATAAAGGACTGCTTCGAAGAAAGCGCGATTTCAATTTTCTGCAACAATTGCACGGACAAGGGGATTATGAACGCCATAAGTCGTCGCGAAGTTACACGCTTCGTCAACCTAGCGACCATCGTACAAAAATATTGTGCGGTGGAGAGTGCCAGGAACACCGAAACTAGGTTTTGGGACAGTCCGGCCTTGACTACAACCCTAGTCCGAAGTAAAAGGGTGCGCCATACTCAAGCACCTGGGTTAAAAACCAAAAAGCAAAAACCCCCTAAAGGGCATGGAACCATACTGGAGGGCTGGCTCAACGGACCCTGCAAACTCCACAGTACAGAGGGTGCCACTCCAACACACAGCCTTCGGGCTTGTTGGATACTACGGCAGGTGGCCAAAAGTGGCGAAGGCTTTTTAGCCCCGGGAAAACAGCCCAGCAGTACCGGTAAGGTATTAGCAGTCTTCGAGACTTTCGCATCAAATAACACACGAAAACGAACAATCTGTGGCCTCGGCGACGAACCTTCAACGCCTTACCAAGGTATCACCTTCAACGCCAGTGACGAACCTAAATTCCGAACAGCTAGAGCACTAGCCGCATTGGTCCTTAGTCCGATAGTGGATGGCTTTCGCCTTACCAAGGTACTCATGGATGGCGGCAACGGATTAAACCTCATCTATGAGGAAACCCTTCAAAAAATGGATATTGACTGGAGCCGCATCGAGCGAAGCAGCACAACCTTTAGAGGGATAATCCCTAGTCGAGAAGTACGCTGCACAGGAAAAATCACACTAGATGTAGTGTTCGGCTCACCGGACAATTACAGGTCCGAGGAGGTCACGTTCCAAGTGGCCCCATTCGGCAGTGGATATCACGCTTTGTTAGGGCAAGAGGCATTCACAATCTTCCAAGCTATACCCCACTACGGGTACATGAAGCTCAAAATGCTCGGACCCAATGGGATAATCACTCTAGCCAGTGATCCAGATACATCACTCCACGCTGAAAATAAGACAGCCGCACTGGCCCTAGAGGCATTGTCCGAAGCCCTAGCGGCAGAGGAACTAACTACGCTGCGCTCCACGATGGATAGGGACGATGTGATACTCAATAAGAGGTCCAAGTCCACCTCTTTTAAACCAGCAGACGAAATAGTCAAATTTCAGGTCCATCCAACGGACCCCACAAAGACGGCCTCCATTGGGGCACAATTAAGTCCTGATGTCGAAGCCGCACTACGAGAATTCCTTCGGGAAAATTGGGACATTTTTGCCTGGCACCCTTCAGACATGCCAGGAATCCCACGCAGGATGGCAGAGCACAGCCTAGACATCCTAAAAGGATTCAAGCCGGTCAAACAAGCTCTTCGGCGATTTTCCGAACCCAAAAGACAGGCAATGGGAGAGGAGCTAGCCAAACTCTTAGAAGCCGGATTCATCAGAGATATAAAACATCCGGACTGGCTAGCCAATCAAGTAATGGTACCAAAAAAGAACAAATCCTGGCGCCTCTGCGTCAATTTTAAAGACCTTAACAAGGCCTGTCCAAAGGACCCTTTCCCCCTCCCTCGCATCGACCAAATCATCGATGCTACCGCAGGACACGATTCATTGTGCTTCCTCGATGCATACTCTGGATACCATCAAATCAAGATGACGGAGAAAGACCAGGCCGCAACGGCATTCATTACTCCATATGGGCCATTCTGCTTCAACACAATGCCCTTCGGACTCAAAAACGCCGGCGCAACATATCAGCGCATGATTCAAACATGTCTGGCTACCTAGATAGGCAAAACAGTAGAGGCATACGTAGACGATGTGGTCGTCAAGACCAAACACATCGAAACTCTCGTAGAAGACTTGAGGGTGACATTCGACAACCTCCGAGCAAATGACATTAAGCTCAATCCGGAAAAATGCGTCTTCGGCGTACCAGCCGGAAAGCTCTTGGGCTTCATCGTATCCGGTAGAGGAATTGAAGCAAACCCGGCCAAAATCCAAGCTCTGTCACAATTGGATATTCCAAAGGACCTCAAGCAAATACAAAAACTAACCGGATGCTTGGGAGAAAAGGCTCTGCCCCTCTACCGCCTTCTCCGGCGCACCAAACATTTCGAATGGACGGATGCTGCCACAGCCGGACTCGAAGAAATAAAGGCCATACAGTCAACAAATCCGGTCCTGGCCGCGCCCAACCTGGGCGAACCTATGTTATTATATATCGCAGCAACACATCAAGTTGTCAGTGTCGTACTCGTCGTAGAGCGAAAGACAGAAGGGCACAGATTCCCTCTTCAAAAACCAGTGTACTACGTATCCACTGTTCTAACTCCATGCAAGTCCCGGTACCCACATTATCAAAAGATAGCGTATGCGGTGTTCATGGCATCCCAGAAGCTTCGACACTACTTTCAAGAGTGTTCCATAACGGTGGCCTCCGAAGTACCTCTCAACGGTATTATAAACAATCGCGACACAATGGGCAGGATTGCAAAATGGGCTATTGAGCTCTTACCATTTGACATAAACTATAAACCACGGCGAGCTATAAAGTCGCAGGTTCTGGCTGACTTCGTCGCCGAATGGACCGAAGCCGAACTACCTAAAGAGTACCGCGCGTACTCCAATTGGATCATGCATTTCGACGGATCCAAAATGTTGGCTGGCTTGGGGGCTGGCATCGTCCTGACGTCCCCAACTGGAGACACAATCCAATATGTACTTCAAATAATGTATATGGACTCCAACAATGCAGCCGAATACGAGGCCCCTCTACATGGCCTCCGGATGGCAATCTCCATGGGCATTCAACGCCTAGAGGTGCGCGGGGATTCAAACCTCGCAATATCCCAAGTAAATGGAGACTTTGACGCCAAAGATCCAAAAATGGCAGCTTACCGCAATGCCGTCCTAAAAATGTCAGCTCGGTTCGAAGGACTCGAATTCCACCATGTAGCCCGGGATAATAACCAGGCAGCAGACGTGTTAGCACACATCGGCACGAAACGAGACGCCGTCCCTCCAAACATCTTCCTGGAACGGCTCTTTAAGCCATCCGTGTTATGGGAAGAGGAGTCCGGAAATAACAATCCGGAGCCAGCTGCATCACCTAACTCAGAGCATTCTGACACAATTGGCGGCTTAGCCAATGAAATAACACCTTCAGCTCACGAAATAATGGCAGTAATTGCCCCGTGGACAGAATCATTCCTAGCCTACTTAATTCGGCAGGAACTTCCCGAAGACCAAAATGAGGCCCGCTGCATAGTTCAGCGATCTAAAGCATACAAGGTCCATCAGGGAAAACTTTATAAGAAAAGCACAACCGGAGTCCTTCAAAGGTGTATCTCCGAAGAGGAGGGGCGGAATCTCCTGGCTGAAATTCACGCCGGACTCGGCGGGCACCACGCTGCAGCCCGGGCCCTTGTAGGCAAGGCCTTCCGTACATGATTTTATTAGCCGACAGCCCGGGCAGATGCTCAGGACTTGGTCCAACGATGCGTCGGTTGCCAGCTCTTTGCTAATCAGAGCCACATGCCACCCACCGCCCTCAAAACTATACCCATTACCTGGCCGTTCGCAGTCTGGGGGCTTGACATGGTTGGACCCCTTAAAGGGGGAACCCACAAGCACAAATACTTATTGGTCATGGTGGACAAATTCACCAAATGGATTGAGGCCAAGCCGGTTAAAACGGCAGAATCCGGACCGGTGATAGACTTCATATCTGGGGTAGTACACCGTTTTGGCGTCCCCCACAACATCATCACTGATAATGGCATGAACTTCACGGCCGATGAGGTTAAACTCTGGTGCAAAAACATGGGCATCAAGCTCGATTATGCTTCAGTCTATCACCCCCAAACTAACGGTCAAGTCGAGCGAGCAAATGGTCTAATCATGAGCGGCATCAAACCCAGACTAGTGCGGTCCCTCAAGGAATCTAACACGCACTGGGTAGAGGAGCTCGACTCCGTACTCTGGGGATTGCGGACCACGCCAAACCGAACTACTAGATTCACACCATTTTTCATGGTATACGGCGCAGAGGCAGTTCTGCCCTGCGATATAATTCATGACTCATCTCGTGTGCGCATGTACGAAGAAAGAGAAGCCGAGTTGGATCGGCAGGACAGTTTGGACGCCTTAGAGGAGGAGCGGGACGTGGCAAAGGCTCGTTCCGCTTTTTATCAGCAGCAGGCTCGAAGATATCAAAGCAGAGAAGTACGGGCCAAAACTTACAATGTCGGCGAACTCGTTCTACGCCTGCCGGACAAGAAAAAGGACAAACTTAAGCCCAAGTGGGAAAGTCCCTTCATCATCGACCAAGTCCTGACCGGCGGAGCATACCGTCTACGTAAAGCATCTGACAACCGACTCGAGCCGAACCCATGGAACGCAGCCCGTCTCCGAAGATTCTACGCCTAAACACCGGACTCAAAGTTCGTCTCACTCCCCCGTCCACCTTTTTATATTTTTTACTGTCTCTTGTCCCCCTCCTTCTTACCACTTTTTTTTCAATACCTTTTATAGGCTGATTTGCGCTTTGTTCGCACACACTTGATGTGCTCCTAACACTCATTATACCTGGGGGCTTCTTTACCAGAAGCTTATTCATCTGGGCTTCACGCCCAACACATGTGTCATACTTCCGCATGTACCTTTTATTCACCATTATATGCATCGATATGACTTAAGTTTTGGCCAAGCTGGGTTGCCTGGCTCCTGTGCTAACCCCTACGTTCCCGATTGTTTGGCTAGGAGGTAAAGGGAGCACCTCTGCGATTGTTACTGCCGGGTCAGCCGGATGTGTACCTCAGATTGGGTGAAGCCGAAAGCTAGCGTTCTTAAGAGAATATTCGGTCGGTGACTTAAAAGATGATTTATTTCTTACTTATTTATCTACCCCCAGATGCTTTTTCTGCTATTTTCGCAGTCCGGCATTGCACCTTAGGGCATGCCTCCCAGGGAAAGGAACTCTTAACGGAACTATTCTCCCTGGAAGATGTTTCTTACTAACCATGTAATATAACATAACTAGTTGGGCACTTGTCTGATAAAGCAATTATGACCCCGACGCTTGTCTCCATGCATGACCCGGTTCTTTTATAACCGTAAGGGTATTCGGACACACTCCGGACTGTTGGGTCCCGAGGTTGAAGCGAAACGGTCTGCAAAGATAAACGATCTACAATCCGGCTAGAAGGCATTTTACATGTCATTGCAAATTACATCGTCAAACCGACTGATTGTACTCCTCCTCAATCCCATCTAACAGGCTGACTAATTTACAGTCCTGTTGGGAATATTTCGCGGCCAGTTCTACTTGCCCGTACATCAAGCTCACAGGGATCTCCTTCCCATCAGGCCCCGCAGGTCCGACCTCGGCCATGTGGTTTGGGTCAGACTTCGGGTAGCGTGTCTTCACCATGGCCCAGGCCTCCCTGGCGCCCTAACGGCAGGCCGATATCTTCCACAAATGGAGGCATCGCCGTGCTCCTTGGAGCTTCTCAGCAAGCTCACCAAGGCCCTCGGGTAAGGAGACGGATGGCCATAAAGCCTGAACGACGCCACTCATCGCCTGCCGAACACGTTCGAACAATTGCACCAGCTCGGGAAGTTGGTCACCCGTTGACCCGGGCATTTCCTCCGCAGGGCGACCTGTGAGCACACCTAAAGACATATTTCTGTCAATCGACTTCCTCGCCGAATTCTTCTTTTCAAAGGAATTTGCTCAAGCACTTACTATAAATGCCGCGACGAAGCCGCTGATTCTCCTTCACGGAGCCAGACAGCTGGGCCCGAACACCTTTCAGCTCTTCTCCTAGCTAGGTGTGGGCATCTTGGAGCTTGTTTCTCTCCTGCTGCACCTTCATAAGCACCCTCTCGCCGGTCTTTAGCTGACGCAGTAGCTGTTGCTTGTCCGGATCTAGTCCGGCGCCTTCTACAGTATTATTGTCAGATTCACGCTGCACTTTGTTAATTAATTATCTTTTCAAAGTATGTCTTACCAGCGGGGGTCTCTGTGGCTCCCCCTGTGGCGGCCAGTGCGGCCTCAAGTTGGGCCTTGCACTCTTGGAGCTCCTGGGACAGATAGGTATTCTTCTCCGTAAGATCCTGCATAAAAATTGATCCTTAAATCAGTTATTTTAACTATTTTAAGTCTCGGGGGCTACTGGCATATATAACTATTAAAATTACTTACACGTATGTCTTTCACATACTGCTCCGTGGCTCTGGTTAACCCATCTTGAGCGGCACGGAGGTGCGCGTTTCCCGCATCAAAGGCATTTAACGCCTCCAGGGAGAAACACGCGTCACGAAGAACTGTCCGGTGACGCCTGTGATTCATGGCGCTCTCCACCTCAGACCGGGTGGCGGACAGCCTGTCGGCATCCTCCGTCGGAGGAGCGTCCGATTCATGCCTTGTATTCGCCTCCCCTCCCGGGCCATGCGTTGGAGCATGGCTGGCGGAGGCTTGATTGGCAACCTCTCCGAACACTGTCCGGCGAGCGCTCTTTCTGGAAAAGTTATGAGCATTAGTATACCTCCTGGGAATCCTTCCCTTAAAAATAGCGGTGTTCCGTACCGTTGCGGCGATGTTTCAGTTCGCGTCGCACTCCTCTTCCTCCTGCTGGGCCGGACTGGCCCTTGTTGGCCAGTCGCCGCGGGCTCGACTTCCTGCCGTAAAGGCGCCTCCCGTCAAACACCATTGGTGCACGGTGGTCAGAACTAAGCATTAAAGAAGTAACGGTGCCAGGACTTCGGTCGTACTCACCGGGGAAGCCGGACACAAACCGGGGTAGTCAACCATAATGGCGACTAAAGCATTATCTATGCTGAGCTGGTGGTACACCCTGTCGATCAGTTCACCGCTAAGTCCGGGTCCTCTTCGGAGGCCGGATCAAGGGACCTTTCTGGGTCTTCGGGTTGTGGGGCTGGGCTTTTTATGCCATCCACATGCCGACGCAGTTCCTGTGTCAAAATCATACAATAAGACAGTTGCCTTTAAAGGCACGGATCAGATATGCATGCGACCGCTTACCCAGCTCCAAGGGTTGTTCATGGAAAATCTGTTCAGAGGATTCGTGCGGAGGAAGTCCTCCTTCTCCACCTTGTACAAGCCGGACAGGATCTTCACCAGATCGTCGGCCGAGCCAGGTCCCTTGCGGCCATGACGGGTGGCGTCGTCGTCTCCGTTGAAATCCCACATGGGGTCGCCCCTCTATTGGAGCGGCTGCACCCCACGCATAATGCATGTGGCCATGACTCCGATCATGGTTAATCCAGAATGGGCTAGCAGCCATATCCGGCCCATCAAGTAATGGACGCTCCTATCATCTTCTCATTGAGGGCTCCGTGGGCGCCAACTTAGGCGTTTCTTCAGAGGAGCGTTGCTGAACTCCGGAAGGCCGATCTGGACTGGATCCGGC
This sequence comes from Triticum aestivum, assembly GCF_018294505.1. NCBI lineage: Eukaryota > Viridiplantae > Streptophyta > Magnoliopsida > Poales > Poaceae > Triticum > Triticum aestivum. Next base: position 275,905,533 of record NC_057795.1, on the reverse strand, counting down.
AGCGGAGCGTCCTCCATATAAAACCACTCTGAAGGCCAGTCTTCGGACGCCTTCTTCGGGGTCCCGGACAGGTATCCGGTCCCGGCGATGCGCCATATTTCGGCTCCGCCCACTTGATATATCGACCCCTCGTGAGAGCGGGGTACGAGGCAAAACAACCTCTTCCACAGTGCAAAATGGGGCTCAATGCCCAAGAACAGCTCACACAGAGCTACGAAGCCCGCGATGTGCAAAATGGAGGCAGGTGTAAGGTGATGAAGCTGGAGTCCGTAGAACTCCAGGAGCCCCCGGAGAAACGGATGTATAGGAAATCTGAGTCCCCTTATTAAGTAGGAGATGAAGCACACCCGCTCTCCTTTGGAGGGATTGGGGGCGCTCTCCGCTTGCTTCCCACCTTTGTAGGTGGCCAGTCCGGCTCGAACCGGAACCATGAAGGCCGGGGGAAGATATCCCTCTGCTTGGAGCGTCACTAACTTGCTGTGAAGGGACTGAGCATCTCCTCCAATCTCCTGCCTTAGGGCTGGGAGCGCGAGAAGAGGAGCCGCGTCGACTGTCCATGTTGGAATGGGTTTGGTGTCAGATGCGCCTCGATGAGTACTTGCGGAATGAGGATGATGTGATTTGGATATGGATCCTCGCCTCTCTTATAGGCAGCTTATTTGGGCAGCTAGGGGGTAAAACATAAAAATACCCTGGCTTTTCGCATTCGTGCGACGCGTGGAAGAATACCATTATGGGACGCGGAAGCCAAGGAGCGCAGCATTTATGAAGCAACCGGACACTATCCGGCAAACACATGGAGCATGAAGAAGAACCCGCCTTGCAAACACCAAAGACAACATACAAGCCGGATTCATCGTTATTGAAGCCTGGTTCGGGGGCTACTGAGGGAGTCCCGGACTAGGGGGTGTCCGGATAGCCGAACTATCATCATCGGCCGGACTCCAAGACTATGAAGATACAAGATTGAAGACTTCGTCCCGTGTCCGTATGGGACTTTCCTTGGCGTGGAAGGCAAGCTTGGCGATACGGATATGTAGATCTCCTACCTTTGTAACCGACTCTGTGTAACCCTAGCCCTCTCCGGTGTCTATATAAACCGGATGGCTGTAGTACATAGGACGAACAACAATCATACCATAGGCTAGCTTCTAGGGTTTAGCCTCCTTGATCTCGTGGTAGATCTACTCTTGTAACCCACATCATCAATATTAATCAAGCAGGACGTAGGATTTTACCTCCATCAAGAGGGCCCGAACCTGGGTAAAAACATCGTGTCCCTCGTCTCCTATAACCATCCGCCTAGACGCACAGTTCGGGACCCCCTACCCGAGATCCGCCGGTTTTGACACTGACACACCCCAATCATGATCATTGCAACTAGTAGACATAGCAAAACTAGCATCCCTAAGCTTAGGGTTTTGGATATTATTAGCACAAGTGATATCAAGAGAATTTAAAATAAATCATTGCAATCATGCTTTTATTCAAGGAGCTATTGTGAATCTCTTCATAAATTTCTTCATCACAATTTTCAAATTCACGAATTTCAAGCAAAACCTCATAAAGATAATCTAGTGCACTCAAATCACTAGGATTTGGTTCATCATAATTGGATCTCTTAAAAAGATTGGCAAGCGGATGAGGATCCATAAATTTATAGCAAGCGAAGATGCAAGCAAAAAGAAGGCACATGGTAACACAAGATCGAAGAGAAGGAGGGTGAAGAAAAGGCAAAGGTGAAGTGGGGGAGAGGAAAACGAGAGGCAAATGGCAAATAATGTAATGCGAGGGATAAGAGTTTGTGATGGGTAATTGGTATGTCTTGACTTGTGCGTAGACTCCCCGGCAACGGTGCCAGAAATCCTTCTTGCTACCTCTTGGGCATGCTTTGGTTTTCCCTTGAAGAGGAAAGGGTGATGTAGCAAAGTAGCGTAAGTATTTCCCTCAGTTTTTGAGAACCAAGGTATCAATCCAGTAGGAGGCTACACGCAAATCCCTCGTACCTTCGCAAACAAATAAGAACCTTGCAACCAACGCGATAGATTGGAAAGTAAAGATTGCCAAATAAAATAGATCGAAAACTTATATGATGGAAAATAGACCCGGGGGCCATAGGTTTCACTAGTGGCTTCTCTGAAGATGGCATAAGTATCACGGTGGGTGAACAAATTACTGTCGAGCAATTGATATAAAAGTGCATAGTTATGAGAATATCTAGGCATGATCATGTATATAGGCATCACGTCCGTGACAAGTAGATCGAAACAATTCTGCTTCTACTACTATTACTCCACACATCGACCGCTATCCAGCATGCATCTAGAGTATTAAGTTCATAAGAACAGAGTAACGCATTAGGCAAGATGACATGATGTAGAGGAATAAACTCAAGCAATATGATATAAACCCCATCTTTTTATCCTCGATGGCAACAATACAATACGTGCCTTGCTGCCCCTGCTATCCCTGGGAAAGGACACCGCAAGATTGAACCCAAAGCTAAGCACTTCTCCCATTGCAAGAAAGATAAATCTAGTAGGCTAAACCAAACTGTTAATTCGAAGAGACTTGCAAAGAAAACAAATTATACATAAAAGAATTCAGAGGAGATTCAAATATTGTTCATAAATAATCTTTATCATAAACCCACAATTCATCGGATCTCGACAAACACACCGCAAAAAGTATTACATCGAATAGATCTCCAAGAAGATCAAGGAGAACTTTGTATTGAGAATCAAAGAGAGAGAAGAAGCCATCTAGCTAATAAATATGGACCCGAAGGTCTGTGGTAAACTACTCACACTTCATCGGAGAGGCTATGGTGTTGATGTAGAAGCCCTCCATGATCGATTCCCCCTCCGGCGGAGCGCCGAAAAAGGCCCCAAGATGGGATCTCACGGGTACAGAAGGTTGCGGCGGTGGAAATAGGGTTTCGTCATGCTCCTGGATGTCTTCAGGGTATATGAGTATATATAGGTGAAGGAAACCGGTCAGGGGAGCCACGAGGGGCCCACGAGGGTGGGGGGCACGCCTACCCCCCTAGGCGCGCCCTCCTACCTCGTGGTTGCCTCGTTTCTTTCTTGTCGTCCACTCCAAGTCTCCTAGATTGCGTTTGTTCCAAAAATAACTCTCCCGAAGGTTTCATTCCCTTTGGACTCCGTTTGATATTCCTTTTCTGTGAAACACTGAAATAGGCAAAAGAAACAGCAATTTGGGCTGGGCCTCCGGTTAATAGATTAGTCCCACAAATAATATAAGAGTGCATAGTAAAGCCCATTAAACATCCAAAATAGATAATATAATAGCATGGAACAATAAAAAATTATAGATACGTTGGAGACGTATCACTATCTCGAACCGTGAATCGAGTTTTCACAAGGGCTCGGTGTTTGTGGCCGGCAGTGACCTTTTGCCAAAAGTTGTTATGCGAGGGCACTATTCACACTTGATCAGTTGGCCTTCGAGGCTAAGTAATATTTACAATCTGGAATCCGAACATAATCCGGATTACATATGGTCGAACTTGGCTAAATGACCCTTGAAGGTTTGGCTGAGGGGAACTGCTTCCCTGGCATGAACCCAGGGGAGGGAAGGAACTGGTCTGCAAAGCCGATGATTCCCACACGTGCCTCGGCTCCGAAGACTAGTTCGGGGCTGCTGAGGGAGTCCTGGACTAAGGGGTCCTCGGCCTGCCGGCCTATCTCTTATGGGCCGGACAAGTGGGTTGTTCTACGAGTACTAGAAGCTGAGCTATGGGGCGACTCTGTGTCCGGACAGGAAACCTTCAAAGCCTTGATGTGTCCTCCAAGTCAAGATGGAAGAATTGGCATGTTTACCATTGTTGTAACCGACCATGTGTAACCCTAGTACCCCTGGTGTCTATATAAAACTAGAGGGTTTAGTTCGTAGAGGCTAGAAGAAGAAACATCATCCTACTCACCTAGGGTTTAGTTCATCTGATCTCGTGGTAGATTGACTCTATAACCATCATATACACTTCAATATAATCAAGCAGTACGTAGGGTTTTACCTCTTCGAGAGAGCCCAAACCTGGGTAAACATCATATCCTTCGTCTCTTGTTCCCCATTGATCCTAGATCCGCAGCTCGGACCCCCTACCCGAGATCCGCTGGTTTTGATACTGACCCGGGGTTACTAGGTTTATTTTTCTTGGTAAAATTGGTAAGGTTCTACCATGAGAGCTGCCTTCCCATCTAACTAAGCATCTCCATACACAGTAATCATATTCTAATGAAAATTAGATATTTTGGCAAAAACCAAAATTCTAACAAAATAGACACAAATCTCTACTTGAATCAAATCCAAAATATCATTATTAACTCTAACTATTATTCCCCCAGGTTTCCCCATGGGGCCCAATTCTAGACAAAGACCCCCCCCCACCACCACCACATACACACAAATGTTATGCAATTTAGAGTTAGAAAATCAGATTTAATTGTCTCCTGTAGCCCAACAAAATCCATTTTTCAATCACAAATAATCTCCCTAACATATCTTTTTAAATGTCTTGTCCAATCCCTATCACATTCTAGAACATACCTATCATGATGAATACAAAAATAGGTGAAAAACTTATTTGCTTTTCTTTTTGGGCCTTTTCAAACCCCCTGTCACGCCCAATATGCGACCCTATCCAAAAGGAACTTGAAGGTCCCACCAAGGATAGACCCGCATGTTCAAACGCTTTTGCAAGGTGGATATCATTACATCAACATTACATAATAGATGGGGATACATACAAAAGGCATACAATGCCACACGAATACAACATCATAATACAAGAGCATCATCCGACTACGGATGAAACACAAACAGAACTCAAACGACATCCACCCTGCTAGCCCAGGCTACCGACCTGGAACCTATCCCCTGATCGAAGACGCAGAAGAAGAACTCAACACAAGCAAGCATCACTCTCGCGTCATGATCATCGCACAACCTGTACCTGCAACTGTTGTTGTAGTAATCTGTGAGCCACGAGGACTCAGCAATCCCATTACCATGGGTATCAAGACTAGCAAAGCTTAAAGGGAAAGGAAGGGGGTAAAGTGGTGAGGCTGCAGCAGCGACTAAGCAAGATATGGTGGCTAACATACGCAAATAAGAGCGACTAGAGAACAAGCGGAACGGTCGTGAAGCTAGCAATGATCAAGAAGTGATCCTGAACTCCTACTTACGTCAAACATAACCCAAAGACCGTGTTCACTTCCCGGACTCCACCGAGAAGAGACCATCACGGCTACACACGCGGTTGATGCGTTTTAATTCGGATCTGGTGTCAAGTTATCTACAATCGGACATTAACAAATTCCCATCTGCCTATAACAAGCTCTCGCGATCAACGAAGGATTATACCTTCTCCCAGGAAGACCCGATCAGACTCGGAATCCTAGTTTACAAGACATTTCGACAATGGTAAAACAAGACCAGCAAAGCCTCCCGCTGTGCCGACAAATCCCGATAGGAGCTGCACATATCTCGTTCTCAGGGCACACCGGATTGTCCAAACTTCCGGTAGGCCAGCCCAGAGTTGCCCCTAGTGGCCACCGGCGGTTGACAGGTTGGACCAACACTCACGACGAGCACTGGCCCGGGGGGGATAAAATAAAGATGACCCTCGAGAGCGCGAATCCCAAGGGAAAAAGGGCTAGGTGAGGCAAATGGTAAAACCAATGTTGGGCTAGGTGAGGAGTTTTATTCAAAGCGAACTGTCGAGGGGGTCCCATAAATCACCAGACCGCGTCAGGAACGCAAAATCCGGAAACATAACACCGGTATGACGGAAACTAGGGCGGCAAGAGTGGAACAAAACACCAGACAAAAGGTCGAGCCTTCCACCCTTTACCAAGTATATAGATGCATTAATAATATAAGAGATATTGTGATATCCCAACCAAAATCCTGTCCACCATGGAGAAATCTTCAACTTCACCTGCAACTAGCAACGCTATAAGAGGGGCTGAGCAAAAGCGGTAACATAGCCAAACAACGGTTTGCATAGGAAAGGTGTCAAAGGTTAGAGGTTCATGGCAATATAGGATGGCTTGATAAACAGGTGATAGGTAGCGCAGCATAGCGATAGAACAAAGCAACTAGCATAGCAATGATAGTAGTGAGATCCAGGGTAGCGGTCATCTTGCCTGAAATCCCGCAAGGAAGAAGAACGAGTCCATGAAGAAACGAACGGATGAAGCCGAACCAAGCGTAGACGAACGAGTCCTCACGATCGCAACGAAACAGGAACTATCGAAAAGAAGCACACAACATAGTAAACACACCACACATATACAAGACATGATGCACAACAAGCATGATGCAAGACAAGACTACATGAAGCTACTTATGGCAAGAGATGATGCAAACAAGAACAACACATCAAGGAAAGTTTAAATGAGGCCGGGAACAACATATAACAATTCCGGTAAGTCCTCATATGCATATTTCGAAGTTGGTCCAGATCTGAATAAATCTTATGTTCAAGTTGTTAAACAGCAAGTTAAGATGCACAAAGATGATCTACACGAGATTCTAGTCAAGTTACATATAAAGTTCATTTAATTCGGAGCTACGGCCTAGAAGATATGAGCAAAACAAGTTAAACATGGCATTGATGCGAAATGCACCCAAACATCAAGCAAACACCTCAAAACAAGAATGCAACATGATAATATGGAAATACATGCAAAATCAAGCAAGTTTCATATAGAGCACACTCAAAACGGAGCAACGGTTCAACACACACACACTATACAAGTTATAAGGACAAGTTGTCCAAAACAGCAACTAGGCATATTGCAAGCAACAAAACAATAAGCTACAGCATCTCAAGAAGATAACAAAAGGCATGGACATGATGTACAGGTAAATCACAGCAAAAAATGAACACTGAGCTATCTCCAGAAACTACTAGAACATGCTCAAACACACATGGTAAGATTGCAAGTTATAACAATTCCAGACTTTGCAGAAAATAACATCACGATGCAATGTTTAGAGCTATCAAACAACATGTTATAGGAAATTATCATGGCAAACAAAGGCATGGCTTGCATAGAATAAGAGTTCCTTACTGACCATAAGCCAAAAAGGATCAGAAAATGTGATGGCACCCATGTAAACATGGCAAGTTATTATACAGATTCAAACATGGCAGGAACATAATTATGAAGGCATGTAGATGAGCTTGTGCAACTCACTACAGAGCAAAAGATTGCATGGCAAGGCAACCAACAGTAAGAAGGCATGTTTGTGAAGCTAAGCATGGGAATAGCAAGGTCATAGGATGCATGGATCACTAGCAAAACACATGTAAACAACTGAACTTAATGTTAACAGGCTGACAGCAACATTATCAAGCAACTTTGGAGCAAGAAATGAACAAGCTACAGCAAGCTATAAGTGCTACCAGGGGCATGGATGGATATAGCATGACATGTAGAACAAAACATGTTTAGTGATCATCTCCAGATTATGCATAGAATGACTAGTAGCAACATGTTTATATGGCATCATGAAATAACAGATTCAGCCTAGCAAAACAGCAACATCATGTACCCTACTTAACAAGCTCGATACACTCACCACAAGTCATTGCATGACAAGATAAGCATAGCATCGTCAAGAAGACATGTTTGTGTAACCAACTAAGGCAAGAACAAGTCCATAGTATGCAAGGATCAACTATAGCAAGCTCGGCAAAATTGAATAACACGTAAACAATCTGCCAGAAAACATTTTGAAGCAAAAGTAGAGCACGAAAATGACATGCTAGACTACTCCATAAATTCAAAACAGGGCATGAATGGATAGACAATAACCACATGTTCAAAACATCCTTACTGAAGTATCTCAAAATATGCATGGATCACTCTATAGCAACAAGTTTACATGGCATCAAAATAACAGCAGAATAGGGACTAAAATCAGCAACATCACGATGCCTAGTTTGCATGCTTGTGCTAGTCACCACATTGATCACAAAAATACATGGTAAGCACCTCTATAAAGAAGACATGGCATAGATCAAAACACATGTACACATCAACCTCATAGGATGCACACATCAATCATGGCAAAAATGACAAAAGAGCTCATTCTGTTAACAGACAGCAGAAAACATTATGAAGCACTCTTACAACAATGATTCAGGCATCTAGATGAACTCAAAAGAATATGATGCAATGGAATGAAATGATGTACTCGTTGAGACGAACAATTTGACATATTACACGCACGAAACGGAGCTACATGCATTGAGATACGATGCAACAAACATGGCATGATAATGTGCAAATCTAAGGACTTAGTGAAAACGGGGGCAACCTCGGGTTCGCACGGAAATCGATGCAGGGCCGGAGTTCGCAGGAGAACTTGCCGGAGACGACGGGGAAGACGCCGGGGAGGACGGATCCGGGGCCGGGGAGACCTCCTCCAGCCGGATCTCACCGGATCCGGCGCAGGACAGCGAGGGGCGCGGGGGAGGCGAAACGAGCGGGCGCCGGAGGAGCTCAGAGCAGCCGGCGGCG